>NC_058080.1:126496251-126796251 GCF_014858855.1 Bufo gargarizans | reverse complement strand
ACCATCCTTAGAACGGCATTGGGCCCCACCATATATCGCTGTAAATTCTGGCGGCTACTGGGACCTGAGGTAGTTGGTACACTAGGACGTGTGGATGTGGCAGAACGGCCACGTCCTCTCCCAGCACCAGAGGGTCCACTAACACCACCACGACCATGTCCACGTCCGCGTCCCTTACTAGATGTTTTCCTCATTGTTATCGTTCACCACAACAACAAAAATATTATTTGGCCCAATGTATTGTATTCAAATTCAGCTGAATATAAATTTGAGGCCTAGTATTTAGGCGCTGGGTGACCAGTATAGATTTACTGACAGAATTAGACTTGGAAATACACAGTAGCGGGTGTGTGTGAAGTTATTCTGAATGACCCTATGTGCACCTTGAATATTATATACCCTTTTAGGGATAGATTTCAAATAGCTCTCATATAGCAGAAACCACTAAATTATGAAATTGCTAAATAGGGAATTGTATTTGAACCCAGAACAAAAAATGTGCTTTGACGGACACTAAATAACTTGCCCAGCCAGAACAGTACAGCGGTAACGACAGATTTAGCGGGATATAAATTTGAGGCCTAGTATTTAGGCGCTGGGTGACCGGTATGGATTTACTGACAGAATTAAAATTGGAAATGCACAGTAGCGTGTGTGTGAAGTTATTCTGAATGACCCTATGTGCACCTTGAATATTATATACCCTTTTAGGGATAGATTTCAAATAGCTCTGATACAGCAGAAACCACTAAATTATGAAATTGCTAAATTGTGAATTGTATTTCAACCCAGAACAAAAAATGTGCTTTGACGGACACTAAATAACTTGCCCAGCCAGAACAGTACAGCGGTAACGACAGATTTAGCGGGATATAAATTTGAGGCCTAGTATTTAGGCGCTGGGTGACCGGTATGGATTTACTGACAGAATTAGACTTGGAAATGCACAGTAGCGTGTGTGTGAAGTTATTCTGAATGACCCTATGTGCACCTTGAATATTTTATACCCTTTTAGGGATAGATTTCAAATAGCTCTGATATAGCAGAAACCACTAAATTATGAAATTGCTAAATTGGGAATTGTATTTCAACCCAGAACAAAAAATGTGCTTTGACGGACACTAAATAACTTGCCCAGCCACAACAGTACAGCGGTAACGACAGATTTAGCGGGATATAAATTTGAGGCCTAGTATTTAGGCGCTGGGTGACCGGCATGGATTTACTGACAGAATTAGACTGGGATATTGCTGGTTAAATGCACTTGGTGTGACAGCTTGACCAACCACACTACTGAGGGTTAAATGCACTTGGTGACGGGCGCAGCTTGCCCCTGATGTAGTATATGGCCAAAAAATGAACAGACTATTGCTGGTTAAATGCACTTGGTGTGACAGCTTGACCAACCACACTACTGAGGGTTTAATGCACTTGGTGACGTGCGCAGCTTGCCCCTGATGTAGTATATGGCCAAAAAATAAACAGACTATTGCTGGTTAAATGCACTTGGTGTGACAGCTTCACCCTGATGTAGGCTTTAGCCAAAAAACAACCACACCATTGAGGGTTAAATGCACTTGGTCGCAGCTTGTGCTGGCGCACCACAAGACACAAAATGGCCGCCGATCACCCCAGAAAAAAGTGACTGACAAACGGTCTGGGCAGCCTAAAAACAGTGAGCAATTGAGTATCAGCAGCTCAATGACCCACAGCTGCAGATCGATCAATAATCAAGTCCTTTGGAGGAGTTAATCTGCCTAATCTCGCCCTACTGTCGCAGCCGCAACCTCTCCCTATGCTAATCAGAGCAGAGTGACGGGCGGCGCTATGTGACTCCAGCTTAAATAGAGGCTGGGTCACATGGTGCTCTGGCCAATCACAGCCATGCCAATAGTAGGCATGGCTGTGACGGCCTCTTGGGGCAAGTAGTATGACGCTTGTTGATTGGCTGCTTTGCAGCCTTTCAAAAAGCGCCAAGAAAGCGTCACAAAAGCGCCAAGAAAGCGACGAACACCGAACCCGAACCCGGACTTTTACGAAAATGTCCGGGTTCGGGTCCGTGTCACGGACACCCCAAAATTCGGTACGAACCCGAACTATACAGTTCGAGTTCGCTCATCCCTAATTATGACATGATATATGTCACAGATAGGTAAGGCTGTTACCAGCCTACATTTGTGGGAGGGGCGTCTGGCAATATATACCCCTCGCTACCTTTCAGCCAGGCGCCCGAGCTTCACGCATCACTGCGGCATCACGCTCCCTCCTTCAGTGTCGTCACTTCCGGTGATACTGTGGTCACGTGCCGCCGACGTCAGCTTCGCCGCCAGCCTGCCAGGTAATCGGGGTTCAGCGGCCCCGCTCCAGCTATGTTTCACGTCCGGCCTGGTCTCTGGCCCCGGGGGTGCGGGGTTGGGATGCCGTTCTCCCCCAGTACGTTCCGCCCACGGAATTACAGGCGGCTGGGGTGGGGGAGCGGTGTCCTAGCTTGGTGCCCATCTGGTCTCATGCCGCTCAGGATGGGTGTCATGAAGGATTTAAAGGCTCAGTTTGTGGTAGAGCCAGGGTGAGGCAATTTTGAGTCTTTTAATATAAGTCTAAACGGTGCTTCCAGCACAGGAGGTGTTGGCAAATTCTGGTATTATGTTGCAGGGGTACTCCTGTTTTCACGGGGGGAGTAGCCTCATTTGTGCTCCCCAACCCCTCCAGCAGGTTACCGGCAGGATTAAAACACCAAGCGTGTGCCCGTTTTCAGAGCAGCGATACATAGGCTAGTTATTAAAAAGAAATAAAAAAAAGGAGATAAAAAATAATTTATATATATGTATATATATAGCAGGATTAAAATCTTACAGCATCATAGTGCCAGAATTTGCGGTCTAGGTAAGGGGGAGCTTTTCACTTTACTGTTTTAAGTCAGCGGTTTTTCGTTTCTGTCGCATTTTGCTTCTGTCTCCCGGTCGTCCCATTTTTTCTGGGTCCCTGGATCGCCCAGGTTGTCAATGTCCCTGGATCGCCCAGGTTGTCAATGTCCCTGGATCGCCCAGGTTGTCAATGTCCCTGGATCGCCCAGGTTGTCAATGTCCCTGGTTCGCCCAGGTTGTCAATGTCCCTGGATCGCCCAGGTTGTCAATCTCCCTTGATCGCCCAGGTTGTCAATGTCCCTGGATCGCCCAGGTTGTCAATGTCCCTGGATCGCCCAGGTTGTCAATGTCCCTGGATCGCCCAGGTTGTCAATGTCCCTGGATCGCCCAGGTTGTCAATGTCCCTGGATCGCCCAGGTTGTCAATGTCCCTGGATCGCCCAGGTTGTCAATGTCCCTGGATCGCCCAGGGTGTCAATGTCCCTGGATCGCCCAGGTTGTCAATGTCCCTGGATCGCCCAGGTTGTCAATGTCCCTGGATCGCCCAGGTTGTCAATGTCCCTGGATCGCCCAGGTTGTCAATGTCCCTGGATCGCCCAGGTTGTCAATGTCCCTGGATCGCCCAGGTTGTCAATGTTCCTGGATCGCCCAGGTTGTCAATGTTCCTGGATCGCCCAGGTTGTCAATGTCCCTGGATCGCCCAGGTTGTCAATGTCCCTGGATCACCCAGGTTGTCAATGTCCCTGGATCGCCCAGGTTGTCTATGACTCTGGATCGCCCAGGTTGTCTGTGTCTCCCGGTTCTTCAGGGGGTTCGTATATGTTCTTTTAATTCTGACGTTGTGTTGTTCCTCCCTTTAGATTGGCTTTTAGTTGTACGTTTTTCTACGTTTTCGGCCAGGCAATTCTGAGGCGCTCTCTGGTAAGTTAGTTTATAGATGGTTATCAAGGCAGGGTTCAAACTTCGTTTCTACTCAGGGTCATTTTCCTTTCATTAGCTCCAACTTAAGCATTTGGGGTTTTGGAGCCGTGCTTCCAAATCCATTCGTGTCCTACCAGGTAGGTTGTTCGTCCGATGGGCATTTTACTCACCTTCATTCTTTCTCACAAGTCTTTCGTCCGGCCTCTCCGCAGTCGTCTGTACCGTTTCATTTTCTAGGTGTACTTTACTCATCTTTTTTTCTCAGGTCAAATATGTCTCACGTCTCCTCCGATATGGACGATAACGTCTCCATGCCAGGAACTCCCGTCTCAGGGCGCAACAGTGGCACATCATTGAGAAGCTGGACGGTGCCAAGATTGGTCGCCGAACTTAACCGCAGGGGGATACGGCATCCGGCGTCTGCCCGCAAGGCTGAATTGTATCGCCTGCTGATGACGGCCCCGACCATTCCAACCTCGATTCTATACAGCTGGCCCTAGCTCAGATTCAGTCGTCCATCACTGGTCTAGCTGGCTCGGTTTCGGACATTCAGGCTAGGGTAGCAGTTTTGGAATCCAGGCCTGCAGTCTCACCGCAATTTCCAGGGTCGGCAGTCACCCCTACCATTCCGCTGGACGTTGCAGGTAGGCCTTCTGCCACCCCTCAGATCGCCCCTTCCCACTTTGTCCCGGAGCATATTAAAAAGGATATCCTGGCGGGCAAGGACGTGAATCTGGCGTCCATTCTTATTGCCTCCCAGGATATTTCAGAGAATCGGGTCATTAACTGCGGTGAGGTTTCCGTAGTGTTGAAGGCTAAGGATGCACGGCTTAATAGGAAGCTATCTATTTCCGAGTTTGTCCTGGCCTTCAGCCTCTACAGGGACGTGGTGTTTTCCGCTCAGCCAGATCGCAGGGAAGAGCTGGACACTTACTTGTACCGGATTACGGACTTAGGGCACAAATACGGTGGCACGGCTTTCTACGATTACCATCGTTCTTTTTCGTCTAAAGCCGCGGCCGCTCTGAATCAGTTCCAGTTCGTGTCTAGCTGGGCGGATTTGGATATGGAATTGTTTTGCCGGCATTTTGCGGGTCTCAAGGCCCCCCTCTGTGCTACCTGCCAGTCTATTTTTTATTCCACTGAGTGGTGTCCTAATCCGGTGCAAGCCCCACAGTCAGCTCCCTCGGCAGGTCCTTCCGGGTCCTCCAGGTCTTCCCCGTCTTTAGATAAGCTGGGCAGACCGATTGTGTACCTCGGTAGCAGCCAGGTATGCAATAATTTTAATGCCAAGGGATGTGCCTTTAATTCTTGCCGTGCGCTCCATATTTGTTCCCTTTGTTTTCGGGCCCATCCCCGTTCCTCCTGTCCCAGGAGGGCAGCCAAGGATTCCTGACTAGCCGACATTAATTTGGGGTTACTGGCGGCTCTTCTGCGGGACCACCCCTCGCTACCTTTCAGCCAGGCGCCCGAGCTTCACGCCCCTCCCCCCCGCCCCTTTTTTCAAGGTTTCACTGGGTATGCCCCCTTTCTTGGTGTACCCTCGCCGTGGCTCCCGGCATAATCCAGCCACCTTGCTCAGGGCGGGAGTCTCTGCGTACGCCGACGTTTTCCTAGCCCTGACCATAAACAAAATTTGATGCTTTCCGCATCTGTAACCAGTCAAGGAAATATGATTACCCTTAGGCCTCATGCACACGACAGTATTTTTTCACGGTCCGCAAAACGGGGTTTCGTTGTTCCGTGATCCGTGTCCGTTTTTGTTTCCGTGTGTCTTCCTTGATTTTTGGAGGATCTCCAGACATTGAAGGAAAGTGAAAAAAAATCTAAGTTTGCCATGCAAATGATATGAAAAAAAACGGACACGGATCACAGACGCGGATGACAATCTCGTGTGCATCCGTGTTTTTTCACAGACCCATTGACTTGAGTGGGTCCGCGAACCGTTGTCCGTGAAAAAAATAGGACAGGTCATATTTTTTTCACGGACTGAAAACACAGATGACGGACGCGGATGACAAACGGTGCATTTTCCGAATTTTCCACGGACCCATTGAAAGTCAATGGGTCCGCAGAAAATCACGGAAAACGGAACAACGGACATTGGACACAACAACGGTCGTGTGCATGAGGCCTTACTTAACCACCTCCGGACCGCCTAACGCAGATGTGCGGTCCGGAGGCGGCAGCGCTGCGCAGAGTCACGCATATACGCGTCATCTCGCGAGACGCGAGATGACGCGCTTTGCTGGCCCGCGCATGCGCAGTTCGGGCCGGCATTTCGTACAGGAGTATTTCGTCAGCAACCTGCCAGCCAATGATCGCGGCTGGCAGGTTGCTGATTTTTAAAAAATCCAATCACAGTGCCAGATAGCAGATCATATTTGTAAATATGATCTGTTATATGGCTGCCTGCTCCTCTGCTGGTTCTTTTCGTCGGTTGGATCCAGCAGAGGAGCAGGCTTCACAGTGAGTACACCAACACTACACACTTAGCCCCAGATCACCCCCCTGAACCCCAATTAACCCTTTGATCACCCCTTTGATCGCCCCTGTCAATCACAAGTGAAAAGAAAAAAGTGATCAGTGCAAACTGTCACTTTTTTTTTCACTGGTATTGACTGTTAGGTTTTAGTATAGTTTAGGCCCCTTGGTTAGGTAGTTTAGGGATCGGTTAGCGCCCAGCCCACCGCACCGCAGTCCGTTATTCGCTGATTAGCGTATCGCTAATCAGCATTTGTACTTTTATAGTATCTGGAAGTGTTCAAAACTGATCACGGTCAGATCTATAATTGTATTAGTGTCACTTTAGTTCTCCCTCCACCCAAAACGCAGTGTTTGCCCGATCAGGCCTGATCGGTCGCCCACACGTGCGTTCGCCCACGCCCGCCCCACCGCAGTAACAAAAAAAATAATTTTTTTTGATCGCTGCACCTTCCCTTTACACGCAGCTGCGGCGATAAAAAAATCAGTTTTGATATTTTTTATCAACCGCAGCGGCCTCCGGTACTTCGCTAGCCTCCCCTTTGTAAGACAGGCTTGCTTTTTTTTCTTGGGTAGTCTCAGGGAATACCCCTAAATTTAGTTGCCCACATGTCAAACAGGGGGTATTCCTCTGAAGAGGCCTACAGGCTTCTGACCCAGTCGGATGAGGAGTGGGAACCCTCATCTGATGAATCCAGCGGGTCAGAATACGAACCTGTAGAAAGCAGTGGCTCTCTGACCCAAAGTTCGGACGAGGAGGCTGAGGTCCCTGATAGCACCAGGCGTACCCGGCCCCGTGTCGCTAGACCGCAGGTTGCGCAGGATCCGCTTCAAGAGCAGCAGAGTGGGGCTGGTGCTGTCGGATTACGTGGTGAGGCATACACCAGCAGCCCAGCCCTTCCTGGACCTAGTACCAGCACTGCCGTACAACCTGGTGAAGTAGCGAGCACCAGAAGGGCAGTTGAAGCTGGTACGGTGGCACGTGCAGTAGTGACCCCGTCGCAGCCACCGCAAAGACGTGCCCGTAGAGCCCCTAGAGTCCCTGAGGTGCTGGCAAACCCTGATTGGCAGTCCCCAACTTCAGCCGCACCTGTAGTTTTCCCTTTCACCGCCCAGTCTGGAGTTCGGGTTGAGACAGCTCAGATCGGTTCGGCCCTGGGATTTTTTGAGCTGTTCTTGACTGCGGAGCTCTTAGACTTAGTTGTGGCAGAAACAAATCGGTATGCCACACAATTTATAACCGCTAACCCGGGAAGCTATTATGCCCAGCCTTTCCGGTGGAAACCAGTCCAAGTTTCCGAAATTAAAACTTTTCTGGGCCTCCTCCTCAACATGGGCCTGACAAAAAAGCATGAATTGCGGTCATATTGGTCCACGAACCCAATTCATCACATGCCCATGTTCTCTGCTGCTATGTCCAGGACACGATTTGAGACCATCCTGCGTTTCCTGCACTTTAGTGACAACACCGCCTCCCGTCCCAGAGGCCACCCTGCTTTTGACCGGCTCCACAAAATTCGGCCCCTCATAGACCATTTCAACCTGAAATTTGCAGATTTGTATACCCCAGAGCAAAACATCTGCATAGACGAGTCCCTGATACATTTTACCGGGCGCCTTGGCTTCAAACAATACATCCCAAGCAAGCGCGCCCGGTATGGGGTCAAATTGTATAAGCTCTGTGAAAGGGCCACAGGCTATACCCACAAATTTCGGATCTATGAGGGAAAAGATCAGACCCTGGAGCCGGTCGGTTGCCCTGACTACCTGGGGAGCAGTGGGAAGACAGTTTGGGACTTGGTGTCACCCTTATTTGGCAAGGGGTACCATCTTTATGTGGACAATTTTTACACAAGTGTGGCCCTCTTTAGGCATTTGTTTCTAGAACGGATTGGCGCCTGTGGTACCGCGCGAACTAGTCGCGCGGGCTTCCCCCAACGGCTCGTTACCACCCGTCTTGCAAGGGGGCAGAGGGCCGCACTGTGTAACGAAGAACTGCTCGCGGTGAAATGGAGAGACAAGCGTGACGTTTACATGCTCTCCTCCATTCACGCAGACACGACAATACAAATTGAGCGAGCAACCCGTGTCATTGAAAAGCCCCTCTCAGTCCACGACTATAACCTTCACATGGGAGGGGTGGACTTCAATGACCAGATGTTGTCTCCGTATTTAGTTTCCCGCAGAACCAGACGCTGGTATAAGAAGGTGTCTGTATATTTAATTCAATTGGCTCTGTATAATAGTTTTGTTCTCTACAGTAAGGCTGGGAGAACTGGATCCTTCCTCAAATTTCAGGAAGAGATCATCGAGAACCTCCTGTACCCAGGAGGTTCCGTGGCCCCATCCACCAGTGTAGTTAGCCGTCTACACGAGCGACATTTCCCCAATGTCGTTCCTGGTACCTCAACCCAACCGTCACCCCGAAAAAGATGTCGTGTCTGTAGCAGGAGTGGAATAAGGCGTGACACCCGCTATTTCTGTCCTGACTGTCCTGACCACCCTGCCCTATGCTTTGGAGAGTGTTTCCGGAAGTACCACTCACAGGTACACTATTAGCATAGGGATCATCTCACCAGGACAGGCACACAGGGCTATTAGGGCCCATTCACTCACACAGCTGCTGCAAACGTCTCCTTTCACCTGGGACAAAGTGCATAACGCACTTCGCCACATCTTTGGGCGATTTGCGCTTTGCACATTGACCCATGGGGAAGGAGAGGTTTGTTCTATAAAGGTAAAAAAAAAACAAAAAAAACACCAGTAAGCAAAAAGGTTAATGTTCAGTTAAAAAAGTTCAATATTATATGTTCTGTTGCAAAGTTAATAAAATTATTGCGTTGCGGCCTGGTTTTTTTTTTTTTTTTTTTTTACCTTCCAGGTGGACCAACCGATCGATTAGCTGCAGCACTGATGTGCATTCTGACAGAAGCATTGCGCTGCTGTCAGATTACACGCAAGTCAGTGTATGCGGCGCTGCAAGACGAGATTTCTACTCTGCAGTAACAGATACGTTTGCCAAGGCATACGAGCTGAGGAGGAGGCGGCGTTCCTATGCTTTGGCAAACACTTTGTATATATATAAAAAATATATATAAATCCCGGCAATGATTTATTCATCCACATCGATTGATGTGAATGGAGAAATCTGGTTTGCCAGGGCATACGAGCTAAGTGGGTATGGATGTAGGGCGGAGCTCCTATGTCCTGGCAGACGCCTTTCCCCTCCATTTTTTTTTTTTGGCAGAGATTTTTTCATCCACATTGATCGATGCGAATGAAGAAATCTGTGCCGTTCATTTTTTTCTTTCAGCCCAGAGGCTGAACGGAAAAAAAAATCTCATTACCTGTATGCTCAATATAAGGAGAATAGCAGAAACTCCTAATGCTGGCCATACATGTAATGATTGCGGAGACCCTCAAATGCCAGGGCAGTACAAACACCCCACAACTGACCCCATTTCGGAAAGAAGACACCCCAAGGTATTTGCTGAGTGGCATATTGAGTCCATGAAAGATTTAAATTTTTGTCCTAAGTTAGCGGAAAGTGAGACTTTGTGAGAAAAAAAAAATATATATATCAATTTCCGCTAACTTATGCGAAAAATAATTTTTCTATGAACTTGCCAGGCCCCTCATTGGATACCTTGGGGTGTCTTCTTTCCAAAGTGGGGTCACATGTGGGTATTTATACTGCCCTGGCTTTTTAGGGGCCCTAAAGCGTGAGAAGAAGTCTGGGATCCAAATGTCTAAAAATGCCCTCCTAAAAGGAATTTGGGCACCTTTGCGCATCTAGGCTGCAAAAAAGTGTCACACATCTGGTATCGCCGTACTCAGGAGAAGTTGGAGAATGTGTTTTGGGGTGTCATTTTACATATACCCATGCTGGGTGAGATAAATATCTTGGTCAAATGCCAACTTTGTAAAAAAAAATGGGAAAAGTTGTCTTTTGCCAAGATATTTCTCTCACCCAGCATGGGTATATGTAAAATGACACCCCAAAACACATTCCCCAACTTCTCCTGAGTACGGCGATACCAGATGTGTCACACTTTTTTGATGCCAAGGTGGGCAAAGGGGCACATATTCCAAAGTGCACCTTTCGGATTTCACCGGTCATTTTTTACAGATTTTGATTGCAAAAGTACTTCTCACACATATGGGCCCCTAAATTGCCAGGGCAGTATAACTACGCCACAAGTGACCCCATTTTGGAAAGAAGACACCCCAAGGTATTCCGTGAGGGGCATGGCGAGTTCCTAGAATTTTTTATTTTTTGTCGCAAGTTAGTGGAATATGAGACTTTGTAAGGAAAAAAGAGAAAAAAAAAATCATCATTTTCCGCTAACTTGTGACAAAAAAAAAAATTCTAGGAACTCGCAGTGCCCCTCACGGAATACCTTGGGGTGTCTTCTTTCCAAAATGGGGTCACTTGTGGTGTAGTTATACTGCCCTGGCAATTTAGGGGCCCAAATGTGTGAGAAGTACCTTGCAATCAAAATGTGTAAAAAATGGCCTGCAAAATCCGAAAGGTGCACTTTGGAATATGTGCCCCTTTGCCCACCTTGGCAGCAAAAAAGTGTGACACATCTGGTATCGCCGTACTCAGGAGAAGTTGGGGAATGTGTTTTGGGGTGTCATTTTACATATACCCATGCTGGGTGAGAAAAATATCTTGGTCAAATGCCAACTTTGTATAAAAAAATAGGCAAAGTTGTCTTTTGCCAAGATATTTCTCTCACCCAGCATGGGTATATGTGAAATGACACCCCAAAACACATTCCCCAACTTCTCCTGAGTACGGCGATACCAGATGTGTGACACTTTTTTGCTGCCAAGGTGGGCAAAGGGGCACATATTCCAAAGTGCACCTTTCGGATTTCACCGGTCATTTTTTACACATTTTGATTGCAAAGTTCTTCTCACACATTTGGGCCCCTAAATTGCCAGCGCAGCATAACTACCCCACAAGTGACCCCATTTTGGAAAGAAGACACCCCAAGGTATTATGTGAGGGGCATGGTGAGTTCCTAGAATTTTTTATTTTTTGTCGCAAGTTAGTGGAATATGAGACTTTGTAAGGAAAAAAAAATAATAAAAATCATCATCATTTTCCGCTAACTTGTGACAAAAAATAAAAAGTTCTATGAACTCACTATGCCCATCAGCGAATACCTTAGGGTGTCTACTTTCCGAAATGGGGTCATTTGTGGGGTTTTTCTACTGTTTGGGCATTGTAGAACCTCAGGAATCATGACAGGTGCTCAGAAAATCAGAGCCGTTTCAAAAAGCGGAAATTCACATTTTTGTACCATAGTGTGTAAACGCTATAACTTTTACCCAAACCATTTTTTTTTGCCCAAACATTTTTTTTTTATCAAAGACATGTAGAACAATAAATTTGGCGAAAAATTTATATATGGATGTCATTTTTTTTTTGCAAAATTTTACAGCTGAAAGTTAAAAATGTCATTTTTTTGCAAAAAAATCATTACATTTTGATTAATAACAAAAAAAGTAAAAATGTCAGCAGCAATAAAATACCACCAAATGAAAGCTCTATTAGTGAGAAGAAAAGTAGGTAAAATTCATTTGGGTGGTAAGTTGCATGACCGAGCGATAAACGGTGAAAGGAGTGTAGTGCCGAAGTGTAAAAAGTGCTCTGGTCATGAAGGGGGTTTCAGCTAGCGGGGCTGAAGTGGTTAAAGCTCATTTATCATACAAACGGAGAACGGCCGTTCCATACATTTAAATAAAGCAGGTGAAATCAAGTCTTTCATTTAGGCCTAGTGGGGACTGGGACCTGAATTTATATATCCATTTGGATTCTCTTTGTAGGATTTTCCTCTCCGAGTCACCCCTTCTAGGAGACTGAAGAATTACCTCCATTATGTTCATTAACATGTTCTGCTAAAGGGGTAGCCTTCTTTCTATATATATCATTGACATGCTCACAAATTCTTCTACTTACTTCCCTAAAAGTCTTCCCTATAACTTCCCTAAAAGTCTTCCCTATATATTCTTTGGGGCAGGGACATTGACATATGTAAATAACACCCTTTGTTTTACAGTTCGCAAAATCCCAGACCATGAACGTCCTGTTAGTTGCTGAGTATGTGATAGTTTTAAATCCAGATGCTTTACATGTGCCGCAGCGATAACTGCCAAGGGGTTTTCGGTCCAGCCAAGTACCCGCCAAGGCTGTCATTGTATAATGGATGTGTACAAGGCGATCCCGTAGGCTTCTGCCTTTTCTATAGGTAAAACTGGGATATGGGGCAACCGACTCCATTAAGTCTGGGTCCATTAATAAAATGGGCCAGTACTTATTCAGGACCGCCCTCACCTCGGCATTAGTGGTGTCATATGTAGAGATGAGGCGGATAGGAGCCTATCCTCTAATGGTCGTATTTTTTGGAATAAGGAGGG
The DNA here is from genome assembly GCF_014858855.1 of Bufo gargarizans. NCBI lineage: Eukaryota > Metazoa > Chordata > Amphibia > Anura > Bufonidae > Bufo > Bufo gargarizans. Next base: position 126,783,554 of record NC_058080.1, on the reverse strand, counting down.
ACGTCCCTTCTAGTGTCCGTGTCTGTTTAAAAGCATCTCTGAGAATCTTGGGAGGGTATCCCCTCTCCGTCAACCTATTCCGTAATTCTCTGGCCTCCTTATGGAAACTGAAGTCATCTGAAGAGTTTCTCCGGACCCTAAGATACTGTCCTTTCTGTCATGGTCTTACCTTCTTACTGTTCTCCTTCGTTTGACATGTGCTGGCGGCCATCTTGGTTTCTGGGTTTCTTGTAGCCTCCCACCCTGCGGCTTCTCCTTCCCACTGGGAGGAGCTGGATGCCTAGCTCATATATATAGAAGGTCTGTGGCTTCAGTTCCTTGCTTGGTCCTCCTGTGTTCACATGCTTCTAAGACTGCTGCTGCTTCTGGTTCCTGATCCTGGCCTCGTCTGACTACCCCGTTGGTTCCTGATCCTGGCTTCGTCTGACTACCCTGCTGGTTCCTGATCCAGGCTTCGTCTGACTACCCTTCTGGTTCCTGACCTCTGTCTACGCAAGACCCTGCTTCGGTTTAGCCATCCGTTTGGACTTTTGCTACAGCTTGATTTTCAATAAAGCCTTCTTATTTCCACTTATCTCTTGTTGTACGTCTGGTTCATGGTTCCATGACATTAGGACCAAGCCATGAATTCTGACGGTACAGGGCCATCCTCGCTACCTACGCTGGTTGCCAGACTTGATCAGCAGGATCACCTGTTGGGTCGGTTCGCTGTGGCGTTGCAAACCCTGCTTGAACGCACGGCTCATTTCGCTTCCGTTGCCGATGGGTCGGTTGTCGCTCCTGGGCCCGCTCCTACTGCCGCTCCGGTTGTTGCAGCCAGAGTCTACCCCGACACCTGTTGCTGCGCCTGCGGTGTCTCAGGGTATGACCGGTTCTGCCCCCCTTCCACAGCGCTTTGGGGGAGAGCCAACTCAGTGCCGAGGTTTCCTTAACCAGGTGGGCATTTATTTCGAGTTGCTGCCACATGCCTTTCCTACTGAGAGATCAAAGGTGGGCTTCTTGATCTCGCTGCTCTCGGACAAGGCCTTGGCCTGGGCCAGCCCTTTATGGGAGAACAACAATCCGGTGGTTGCCGAGTTTTCCGGTTTTGTTGCTTCTCTTCGGAAGGTATTCGATGTGCCGGCTCGTGCTGCCTCTGCTGCGAAGCTCCTTATGTCCATCAGACAGGGTTCACGATCCGTAGCTGAATACGCCATTGAGTTTCGTACCCTGGCAGCAGAGGTGGGCTGGAATAATGAGGCTCTGGTCGCTGCTTTCTCTCATGGTCTCTCGGATGCCTTGAAGGATGAGGTTGCAGCTAAGGACCTACCAGTGGAGCTCGAGTCTCTTATTTCTTTCCTGATTTTGATTGACACCAGACTCAGGGAGAGACCTTCCTTTAAGGAGAGCCTGCGGAGGTCTTCTAACAGATTGGCGCCTACGTTTGCTGTCCCACCCGTGCCTCCCTCTCCTCCCACGCCTCCTGGGATGACTTGTCTGGGGGTGAACCCATGCAGCTGGGGTTTGCTCGCCTGTCCGAGGGGGAGAGGGTACTCCGGAGACGCGAGGGCCGATGCATGTACTGTGGTCTTGGTGGGCATTTTCGGTTGGCATGTCCGAACCGTCCGGGTAACACTCGCACCTGAGATCCTGTCGGGGGCAGATCTTGGGTGGAGTCTCCTCGTCCCCGGTTTCCCGTGTTGACAAACCACTGATCACTGTTGTCCTCTCCTGGGTCGGGGGCTCGGTGACGACCCAGGCGTTGGTGGACTCTGGTGCTGGTGGTTTGTTCATTGATAGTGTGTTCGCTGCCGCCAATTCCATTCCTCTGCAGCCTCGAGGTTCCCCACTGGCTCTTGAGGCGATAGACGGCAGACCCCTTCTGCCGCCACACGTGACTCATGAGACCCTTCCAGTGGGGATAGCCATTGGTGCCGTTCACAGAGAGTCGGTCTGTCTCCAGGTGATTTCGTCTCCACACTACTCGGTGGTCTTGGGGTACCCCTGGCTCCAGAAGCATAATCCGACTTTCGATTGGAGATCGGCCGAGATCCTCTCGTGGTCACCGCAGTGTGGGGCTAGTTGCATCCATGGGCCTGTCAAGTTGCTGTGTACTTCCTCGGACTCTCTGTTGCCTCCTGAATACGAAGAGTACCGGGATGTATTCGATAAGGTGCGCGCGGTTGCCCTACCTCCGCACCGCCCATACGATTGTGCCATAGAGTTACAATCTGGTGCCGTTCCTCCTCGTGGCAAAGTCTATCCACTGTCGGTAGCGGAGAATGAGGCCATGGAGGAGTACGTGAGGGAGGCGCTTTCACGCGGACACATTCGCAAATCCTCGTCCCCGGCAGGGGCTGGATTTTTCTTTGTGAAAAAGAAGGGCGGTGAGTTGAGGCCTTGCATCGATTACAGGGGTCTCAATCGCATCACGATCAAGAACGCTTACCCGATACCCTTGATTTCCGAGCTGTTCGATCGCCTCAAAGGGGCCACGGTCTTTACCAAACTCGACCTGAGGGCGGCATATAACCTGGTAAGGATCAAGGCGGGCGATGAGTGGAAGACCGCGTTTAACACCAGGACCGGTCATTATGAATCCTTGGTTATGCCCTTTGGGTTGTGCAATGCGCCCGCAGTCTTCCAGGAATTCATCAACGATGTTTTCCGTGACCTGTTGCAGCAGTGTGTGGTGGTCTATTTGGATGACATCTTGGTATATTCTGAATCCATGGAGGCCCACATTATGGATGTCAGACGAGTGTTGCAACGGTTACGAGAGAACAGGCTGTTCGGTAAGCTTGAGAAATGCGAATTTCACCGATCCCAGGTAACCTTCTTAGGTTACATCATTTCCGCTGAGGGGTTCTCCATGGATCCTGAGAAGGTTTCGGCTGTCTTACAGTGGCCCCAGCCCAGTGGTCTCCGTGCCCTGCAGCGCTTTTTGGGCTTCGCCAATTATTATCGGAAGTTCATCAGGGACTTTTCTATGCTAGCCAAGCCTCTCACGGATCTGACCAGGAAGGGCAGTAATTTCCAGGTCTGGCCGCTCGAGGCCATCCGAGCTTTTGAGGCTCTAAAGTCCGCCTTTGTGTCGGCTCCGATTCTGTCGCATCCCAACCCTGGGTTGCCCTTTGTCCTCGAGGTGGCACGCAGTCTGAGACGGGAGTAGGCGCCCTTCTGTCTCAGCGTAGAACACCAGAGGGTCCTCTGCTTCCTTGTGGGTTTTACTCCCGGAAACTGTCTTCCGCGGAGTGCAACTATCAGATTGGTGACAGGGAGTTATTGGCCATCGTGCAGGCCCTTAAAGAATGGAGGCACTTGCTCGAGGGTTCGGTGGTTCCGGTTCTCATCCTGACGGACCACAAGAATCTGACCTACCTTTCTGAGGCCAAGAGATTGACACCACGTCAGGCCAGATGGGCTCTGTTCTTGTCACGTTTTAATTACGTGGTCTCCTACCTACCCGGTTCCAAGAACATCAGAGCGGATGCCTTATCACGGCAGTACTCCGAGCTGTCCGGGGAGGAGTCGATTCCGACTTCGGTCATACCTCCGAATCAGATCCTGGCCGCCATTCGCACCAGCCTGACCTCTCCCCTGGGTGAGCAGATTTTGGCGGCTCAATCTGGTGCTCCCTCTGGGAGACCCAACGGCAGGTGTTTTGTGCCTGAGGAGTTGCGCACTCGGTTGTTGCGAACCTACCATAACTCCAAGGCCGCGGGGCATCCTGGAAAGAATCAGCTGTCCTGGGCTGTTTCACGTCTGTTCTGGTGGCCTTCTCTACGTTCCGACATCGCCGCATATGTAGCGGCATGCTCCGTTTGTGCCCAGAGTAAGTCCCCTCGGCACCTTCCGTTGGGCCTTTTGCAACCCATAGCCACCGGGGAGCGCCCATGGTCACACCTGGGGATGGATTTCATTGTGGACCTCCCTGCATCCCGAGGCCATACGGTCATTCTCATGATTGTGGATCGGTTTTCCAAAATGTGCCACTGTGTTCCTCTCAAGAAGTTACCCTCTGCACAAGAGTTGGCCACGATTTTCGCCAGGGAGGTCTTCCGGTTGCACGGTTTGCCCAAGGAGATTGTGTCGGATCGGGGGAGTCAGTTTGTGTCCAGGTTCTGGCGCGCCTTTTGCTCCCAGTTGGGGATTCATCTCTCTTTCTCCTCGGCCTACCACCCTCAGTCCAATGGGGCCGCAGAACGATCCAATCAGGCCTTGGAGCAATTCCTTCGTTGCTATGTCTCCGATCACCAAGACAATTGGGTTGACCTCCTGCCTTGGGCTGAGTTTGCCAGGAACACGGCGGTGAACTCTTCCTCTGGGACGTCTCCCTTCATGGCCAATTATGGGTTCCAACCTGCCGTGTTACCGGAGGTATTCTCTCCCCAGGATACTTCCGGCTGTGGAGGATCACCTTTCCGTCCTACGTGCTTCTTGGGTACAGATCCAGAGGTCCCTTGAGGTCTCTGCGCAGCGCCAGAGACTCCAGGCTGATCGCAGACGAGCGCCCGCTCCTTCCTACCAGGTCGGAGACCGTGTATGGTTGTCCACCCGCAACCTCAACCTTCGAGTGCCCACTCCCAAGCTGGCGCCTCGCTTTGTTGGTCCCTTCCGAGTGCTTCGCAGGGTAAACCCGGTAGCCTATGCCCTTGCGCTTCCTCCTGGCATGCGGATCTCCAACGTGTTTCATGTCTCCCTGTTGAAGCCATTGGTGTGTAATCGTTTCACTTCCTCGGTTCCTCGGCCCCGTCCGGTCCAAGTGGGCAATCGTGAGGAATATGAGGTGAGCAATATCCTGGACTCACGCCTGGTCCGCGGTCGGTTGCAGTTTTTGGTCCATTGGCGTGGTTATGGTCCAGAGGAGCGTTCCTGGGTTCCCTCCGCAGATGTCCATGCTCCTGCTTTGCTCCGAGCCTTCCACGCACGCTTCCCTCAGAAACCGTTCCTTACTCCGCGGAGGAGGGGCCCTTGAGGGGGAGGTACTGTCATGGTCTTACCTTCTTACTGTTCTCCTTCGTTTGACATGTGCTGGCGGCCATCTTGGTTTCTGGGTTTCTTGTAGCCTCCCACCCTGCGGCTTCTCCTTCCCACTGGGAGGAGCTGGATGCCTAGCTCATATATATAGGAGGTCTGTGGCTTCAGTTCCTTGCTTGGTCCTCCTGTGTTCACATGCTTCTAAGACTGCTGCTGCTTCTGGTTCCTGATCCTGGCCTCGTCTGACTACCCCGTTGGTTCCTGATCCTGGCTTCATCTGACTACCCTGCTGGTTCCTGATCCAGGCTTCGTCTGACTACCCTCCTGGTTCCTGACCTCTGTCTACGCAAGACCCTGCTTCGGTTTAGCCATCCGTTTGGACTTTTGCTACAGCTTGATTTTCAATAAAGCCTTCTTATTTCCACTTATCTCTTGTTGTACGTCTGGTTCATGGTTCCATGACACTTTCGGGATGCCCCTTTTCAAGGCCGGGGGATGATGGCTTTCCCAATGGAGAATGCTGTTGGTCGCTGTTTATTTCCTAAAGAGGGTAAAGGTAAGTATTTCACCCTGATTAGATACTTTTACATCCAAAAAAGTTATAGATTGATCTTGTACTTTGTATGTAAATCTGAGACCCACTTGGTTTACATTTAGTGAGTCGACAAACTTAGCAAACGCCGCCTTAATACCGTTCCAGATTACAAAGATATTGTCTATATATCTGGTCCAGAACGATATCTTATTGTTTCACCAGGTATCCTGGTCTGGGAATACCACCTTGTCCTCCCAGGCTCCCACCACTGGTAGTAGAAACGCTTGTTAAACAAAAAGAAATTATGAGTCAGGATAAACTCAAGAAGTGTGAGCACAAATCCGTTATAATTACTGCAATGTGTTACCCTAGTACGGAGGTAATCAGCTACAGCAGTCAGGCCTTTATCATGTGGAATGGCGCTGTACAATGAGTCCACATCTATGCTGGTAAGCAAACACGAGGAATCAATGTCCAGCGTCTGGTTTTTATTAAGAAAGTCCATTGTGTCTCTAGTGTAGGAGGAAAGTGTGAGAACAAATTGTCTCAACAGATGATCAATATATATGCCACGGTTCTGTGACAGTGACCCTACTTCAGACACTATTGGGTGACCCTTTAAGGGCGATGTCCCCTTATGGACTTTTGGCAGTCTGTAAAAGGTTGCAATTTGGGGTACCGTTGGAAGTAAAAAGTTATATTCAGATTTGGTTATTACTTTATTCCTTCTGCCAGATATGAGAATCGTTTTTAATTCGGCCAGAAAGTTATTGGTAGTGTCCCCCGGTAAGAGTTGATACCCTTCTGGATCTCTCAGAATGCTCAGGCATATTTTGGTGTATATTTCATGATCCACTATTACCAAATTACCCCCCTTATCAGCAGGTTTTATAACAACGGATATATTCCTTTCCAGGGTTTTTAGGGCCTCTAGTTCCTTTATGGAAAGATTTTTATGATACTGTTGGCTGGCCCTAATTTTCTCAAGATCTAAAATCACTAGCCGTTGAAAAATGTCTATGAATTCATAGTTTGCGAGCGGGAGCATTTTGGTACTTTTGGGGCATGGAAAATGGGCCTTCGCCGGAGTTACGTGAGCCCTCTTCCCATAGTTCCATAAGGATCTCCAAATCAGAAATCTCACTCTGTTCAATCCCTAATTTATCTAGGGATTGTCTGTTGGAATTATTGAAGAACTTTTTCCACTTGAGTTTCCTGCAGAAAAGATGTAAATCCTTTATCCAGGTAAATGGTCTAAACTCAGTGGTTGGGACGAAGGAAAGGCCCCTTTTTAATACACTTATCTCTGTCTCGTCTAAAAAGCGTGAGAAGAGATTTATGATTTGTAGGCCATCGTTGGTATCCGGCTGTCTCCTCCCTTGTTCCAATCTCTCAGTTGGTAAGAATTTTGACCTTGTGGTAAAAAAGGGGCCGGAACGATTGTATTGCCAGACAATGCTAGAAAAGAAGAGGAGGAGGCACCTTTTTGCTCCCCTCCCCCCTGGTGATTGCCCATGTCCCTTCCCCCTTTGCACCATTTTCTACCTTTTTTGATATAGTGGTTTAGTGGTTTGGTGAATTTCTGTATCAGAAAAATCTATATCTGAAGAGGAAACCTCTGACGCAGAGGGAACATGGTGGCCTCTATTAGCAGAAAGACATGCTATAGCCCATTGTTAAGGGCATCTAGAGGAATGACAGGCACTAGCCTCCTTTAGATAACCTCGGCATTGACAGTGGCTTCAAATTCTATTATAAGGAGGCACATAGCAAATAAAACATGTTTACATGGCATGATATGGTCATATCATTGTAAGTAGTATTGAACAAATCAAAGTGAAACAAATTGAATTTGCCACAAGTCCAAATTTCCTCTCTCGTCATGGTAACAAATCATTTCTTTCCTAAAATGGCTTCATCCCGCCAGGTCTCTGCCATTTTACTGTGAGCTGATCATAGGGACAGTGGTTTACAAAGCTTTTAATTGTAGACTATTGGATAGGGACAGTGCAGAGACAGTGTAGGGAGATTGTTGGTATAGTTTTTAGACACTGTAGGGAGAGTATAGGGAGACTGCAGGGACAGTGCAGGTTCAGTGTAATCGCCCTGTGCATCTTCTTCATCTGCTGCGTCATTCAATCATTATCTGTTCTGTTATACAAAGACTTTTCATCAGACTTAGTCTCAACAGGGAGTCTAATATATAGGCGCGTTTGCCTAGTTCATGTCACAGTGCAGTTCACTGTGTCACTGGTGGCTGCTAAATGTGAACTGTGGCCTGTGAATGTGTGTCCTCCCCGTGTCTGCATCACAGTGCAGTTCTTTATGCTGTTGCCGTGCAGGATGGCTGCAGGTTTTATTGTGTACTGGCTGCAGGCTTTCTCCTGTGCATGCTGGTTGCTTGGGAATGCATGCTGGCCGCAGCAGTCACACCAGGGAGGAATTTCTTCACATCATCAACCAAGAAACCACATCCTGGCTGTCTTCTTGGAAACTGTGTATGCATTTCAGCCACTCTTACCATGCAAAACACGTCCTCCTTGAGCTGCAAAGGCAGAATGATGTTCCCCTACATCGTCTCATATGCAACATTTCCACACTTTGGAACTCAACCCTCCACATCTTGGGCTGGCTAAATGAGCAGAGGAAACCCCTGATCGATTTCTTGATGATGCATACGGACAGGACTACTCCCCAGTATAACTTTGACATTAGAAAGTGGCAGCTCATGCGTGACACCTGACATTTGCTTAGGCCCTTTGAGGAGGCCACTTTATTTGTCAGCCGCCAGGACTATGAGATGAATGATATAATTCCACTTCTTCACATCCTGGAGGAGATGCTGATAAATCTGATGTGGCGCCTACATCTCACAGCCACCTGAACCCTGTGGAGGCTGAACTGGCACAGGAGGAGTAGGAGGACGAGGACATAAATGCCCTGGAATTCTATACAGACCTAGGTGCCTAGGTGGTTTATCTGCCCAATTGTCAGGAGAAGAGCAGGGAGAGCTGGAGGGTGACAACGAACACAACACAGATGATCCGATAGACTGTGGCAATATGCAGTGGAGATGGAGGCAAAAAGTCCCTCTAAGTCCCTTGCGCAAGTGGCCAGATGCATGCTGAGTTGCTTGTATAGTTACAGCCGTTATCACCATTCAGTAGAGGGATGACAATTGGCTATCCACAATGTTAGACCCTCACTACCGGTCCATAATTGGGGCCGTTTTTCCACCTTCTGAGGGGGAAGAAAAACTGCTATCGAGAAATCATTTGTAGTCGGGTGATTGCTGCCTACGTGCCCCATCGTCCATCCTCACAAAGGTCTAACTAGGGGGACCCTCTGACCTCACACTCCACTGTCATGACTGCTCGAGGTTGGATAGAGGGGCAGGAGCAGCAAAAGCTCCATCAGCAGCAACTAAAGTCTTGAGTCTCTAATGAGCTCTTTTCTTCACCCGCCTACTGACGAAACCAGCCTGCAGCAGGACATGGTGCAGAACCTGAACAAGCAGGTGGTAACATACTTGGACTGCATCCTGTCACCCTAGATCCAACATCTCCTGGACTACTGGGCAGACAAACTTGAATTGCGGCTGCATCTGGCCAAGTTTGCCTTGGGCAAGCTTTCCTGCCCAGCCAGTAGTGTGGCATCAGAGCGAGTGTTTCGTGTATCGGGTGGCATAGTTACCCCAAAGAGAACTCGCCTTTCAACACAAAATGTTGAGAGACTAACCTTTATAAAGATGAATAAGACCTGGATCAACCAGGATTTCCAGACACCGGTGCCAGACGCAACAGACTAGATCATTTAAGTGTCCATAAGGCCTGTATCACACTGTCAGTATTTTGCATCAGGATTTGTTAATGATTTGGAAGGCAAAAGCCGAAGTGGGTCATAAACACAGAAGACTAGCAAATATTCTCATCACGTGTGATTTCTGTTTTGGACCCAAGCATTTTTGCTTTACCAATACTGATCAAATGCTGACCAAATGCTAATTGTTTGAAGGCGTATGCTCAGACTACAGGAAATCTTTTTTGGACTGTTCTTCTGAAGGATCAGAAGAACAGAAAAATAAACAATGATGTGAACACAGCCTTACTGCTGACACCCACCTTACTGTCATGGGGCCACTACTTGAATCTTAAGCCACTGCACAGTTAAATCCACGCCAATAAATTAGAGCTGACGCTAACATTCAGGACTCAAGCCTACTCTCGGATTAGGTACCATGAATAGATCTGCTCCTGTTCTGTGGTTTTGACCTGCACCTGCCTCTATACAAGCTGGATCACGTGTAGCACCGCCCATCAGCTCTGAGTAGTGCAGGGACAGGAAACAGGCAGCTGAAGTGAGGGACAGTGTTAGGAATCTGGTTATTTGTTTTGTGGGTGACCTATAATGATTTTTTGTTAGTGCAATACACTAGCTTTGCACCCCTGACACAGAAATATAATAATAAATCTGGCTGTTAATTCTGTGGGTGATCTATAGTGATTTTTTGTGGGTGCAATGCACCATTTTTTACCCCAGACACAAAAATATAATAGTTAATCCATCTGTTAGTAGTGATGAGCGGCAGGGGTCATATTCGAATTCGCGATATTTCGCGAATATTTTTGAGAATATTCGTCTAAGATTCGAAAATTCGAAAATTTGCTATTCTTTTCTTGAAAAAAATCGGCAAGATAATGATTCTGTAATATGCGAATTTTCGTAATTCGAATTTTCAGATTCAAATTTTTATTGCAAATTTTTCAACTTACAACTATTAGACAAAGAAGATTAGAGCACTATATTAGCTAAATTGCTCTATATTCGATTTTTCGAATATTCGCTATATTGCTATAAGTTTTTTCGAATATTCGTAATATATAGCAATATAGCGAATATTCGAAAAAAACTAATATAGAGCAATTTAGCTAATATAGTGCTATAATCTTTTTTTTTATAGTTGTAATTTTTTTCCAATCTGAACTTCAGATGAGAAAAAAATTACAACTATTAGACAAAGAAGATTATAGCACTATATTAGCTAAATTGCTCTATATTCGTTTTTTTTCGAATATTGCTATAACTTTGTTTTTTCGAATATTTGTAATATTCTAAAACAAGAATATATAGCAATATAGCGAATATTCGAAAAAAAAATAATATAGAGCAATTTAGCTAATATAGTGCTATAATCTTCTTTGTCTAAAAGTTGAAAAATTTGCAATGAAAAATCGAATCCGAAAATTCGAATTACGAAAATTCGCATATTACACAATCATTACCTTGACGATTTTTTCAAGAAAAAAAATCGCGCATTTTCGAATGTGACCCCTGCCCCTTATCATTACTCCTAAAGTCAAGTATATTGCAGCCTTCTTATTGGCCCACAAGCTAGAAGCAGGAAGGGATCATGTGTACCGATTTAAAAAAATAAATAAAAAAAAATAGGAAAAAAAATAGGAAAAAAACGGGAAAAAATCGAATATTCGAAATTACGAATATATATAACTATATTTGAAATATTCGCGAATTTTCGAAGTACCTATATTCACGATAAAAATTCGAAATTCGAATATTCGTGATCAACACTATCTGTTAGTTCAATGGGTGATATATACCTATTTTTGGTGTGAGATACACAAGCACTTTATATGTGACAGGGAAATTATTATAGTTAATGTGACTGTTAGTTCGGCCGGTGACATATACCCATTTTTGGTGTGAGATACAGGTACATTGCATATGTCACAGGGAAATGATTATAGTTAATCTGTCTGTTGTTAGTTCAGTGGGTGACATATTCCCATTTTTGGTGTGAGGTACACCTGCACTGCGTACGTGAGAGGGAAATTAATATAGTTAATCCGTCTGTTAGTTAGGCTGGTGACTTATATTTATTTTTGGTGTGAAGTACACCTGCACTGCAAACGTGACAAGGAAATTAATTTAGCTAATCTGTCTGTTAGTTCAGTGGGTGACCTCAAAGAATGAGGAGAGCATCAAATAAAGGATGTGGCCCTGGTCGGGGTGCTGCTGGTGGAGCTCTTGTTGCAGGAAGAGGACGTGTTCGATCTGTGCCAACTACACGCCCAAATGAAACACCTTCCTCAGGTGCATGTAGGCGACGTTCAGCATTATTTTGTAGGCCCGAATACCGGTGTACGAATGGTGAGGCCAGAACAAGTAGAGGCGGTAGTAGATTGGATGGCTGACAGTGCCTCCAGTTCCTTCACATTGTCTCCCACCCGGTCCCCTGCTGAAACCGCAGAGTTGGCACCTGCAGCCCATGGACATCTGTCTTTCACCTCACCCCATTGCAAATTAGCCAAGCAGTCTGAGCCCAAAGTCATGCAGCAGTCTCTTATGCTTTTTGATGACTCTGCTGGCGGGGTTTCCGTGGGCCATCCAAGTAGTCCTGCCCCAGTGGAATAGATTGAGTGCACTGATGCCCAACAACTTATGTTTCAGAATGTGGACATGGGAAGACCACCGCAGCACATCTCTGATGATGACAAAACACAAGTGCCAACTGCTGCGGCTTTCTGCAGTCTGCAGACTGACAAGGAGGGTAGGGGTAAAGAGTGGGTGGAAGATGATGTGGAGGATGATGAGGTACTAGACCCCACATGGAATCATGGTCATGCGAGTGACGTGTGCAGTTCGGAGGAAGAGGTGGTGGTCACAAAGCGCCAGCTGCACAGCAAAAGAGGGAGCAGTGTGCAAAAGCAGAGTGGCCGTTCCCTAGTCAGTACGCCTGCTACTGTCCACCGCACCCAGGGACTGAGCACACCAAAGCCAGCTCCAAGGAGTTCCCTGGCGTGGCAGTTCTTCAGACAATGTGCTGACGACAAGACGCGAATGGTTTGCACACTGTGCAATCAGAGCCTGAAACGAGGCATAAATGTTCTAAACCTGAGCACAACCTGCATGACCAGGCATCTAAATGTAAAGCACGAACTGCAGTGAAGTAGATACCTGAAAAATCACAAAAGATCTCAGGCTCCTCTTTCTCCCTCTTCTGCTGCAGTCTCAGCCTCTTCAACCCCCTCTGGAGTGACAGTGGCACCTGCCACCCCTCAAACAGCAAAACCACCACCTCCACCACGTTACCCATCATGTCTACACTGTCCCATGGAAGCGTTCAGCTGTCCATCCCCCAAACACTGGAGAGAAAGAGGAAGTACCCCGCTACCCACCCTCTATCCCTGGCCCTGAATGCCAGCATTTCAAAATTCCTGGCCTTTGAAATGCTGTCATTCCGTCTGGTGGAGACAGAGACTTTTAAAAACCTTATGGTGGTGGCTGTCCCACAGTAAGTGGTTCCAAGCCACCACTACTTTTTCAGGCGAGCCATCCCTGCCCTGCACAACCAAGTGGGGGACAAAATCAGGTGTGCACTGCGAAATGCCATCTGTGGCAAGGTCCACCTAACTACTGATACGTGGACCAGTAAGCACGGGCAGAAACATTATATCTCCCTAACTGCACAGTGGGTAAATGGAGTAGCGTCTGGGCCGGAGGCAGATAGCAGTTTGGCGCATGTCCTACCGCCACCGAGGATTGCAGGACATTTCTCGTTGCCTCCTCCTCCTACTACGCTTCCTCCTCTACCACCTCCTCATCCAGTCAGCGTAACACCTTCACCACCAACTTCAGCACAGCCAGGGGGAAACGACAGCAGGCTGTTTTGAAACTCATCTGTTTGGGGGAAAAACCCTGCACTGCGCAGGAGCAGTGGAAGGGCATGGAACAACAGACCGATGAATGGTTGGTGCCGCTGAGCCTCAAGCCTGGCCTAGTGGTGTGCAATAACTGGAAAAATCTCGTAGCACCTCTGGGGCTAGCCGGTTTGACGCACATCCCTTGCCTGGCGCATGTGCTGAATTTGGTGGTGCAGAGGTTCCTGAAAAATTACCTCGAAATGTCAGAGCTGCTGCAGAAAGTGCGGGCTGTCTGTGCGCGCTTTCGGCGTTCTCACCCTGCTGCTGCTTACCTGTCCGCGCTGCAGCGTAACTTTGGCCTTCCCACTAACCACCTCATATGTGACATACCCAGAAGGTGGAACTCCACCTTGCACATGCTGGAGAGACTGTGCGAGCAGCAGCAGGCGATAGTGGAGTTTCAACTGCAGCACGCACAGGTGAGTTGCTCTGCGGAACAGCACCACTTCACCACCAACAAGTGGGCCTCCGTGCGGGACGTGTGCACCATTTTGCGCTGTTTCGAGTACTCCACCAACATGGCCAGTGCCGATGACACAATCCCCAGGGTTACTATCCCACTTCTATGTCTCCTTGAAAAAACACTTCGGGCAATGGTGGAAGAGGATGTGGCACAGGAGGGAGAGGAGGAGAAAAAGGGATCATTTCCATGGTTATCAGACCAGTTATTCACAAGTGGCTCGGATGGTGGGTTCCTGCACCAACAGAGGCCAGGTACACAACTGTCCAGCCAGGGCACAGTTCTGCAGGATGAGGAGAATGATGATAGTGAGGTACTTTGTTCACAGCAGGGTGGCACCCAAAACAGCTTATGGGCATCAGTGGAGCGTGGCTGGGGGGATACAGAGGACACAGACGATACACCTCCCACAGAGGACAGCTTGTCGTTGCTTCTGGTCAGCCTGGCACACATGAGCGACTACATCCTGCAGTGCCTGCGCAATGCCCGCCAAGTTGCCCACATTCTAACCAGTGCTGATTACTGGGTGGCCACCCTGCTGGATCCCCGCTACAAGGACAACGTGCTGTCCTTAATTCCGTAACTGCGCGAGTACAAGCGCATGCTAGCATTCACACATGACAGTGGGGGCTCAGTGGAGGCACAAGGCAAAGGCAGAGGAGTAGGAGGAAGAAGTTGCGAACACAGCTGGGGCACAGCCAGCACCTCAGAAGGCAGGGTTAGAATGGCCGAAATGTGGAAAAGCTTTGTCAGCATGCCACAACAACCAGCACCACCAGCTGATACGGAACGTCTTAGCAGGAAGGCAGCATTTCAGCAACATGGTGGAACAGTATTCGTGCACATGCCTACACGTACTGACTGATGGGTCTGCCCCCTGCAACTTCTGGGTCTCCAAGTTGGGCACATGGCCTGAGCTTGCCCTTCACGCCTTGGAGGTGCTGGCCTGCCCTGCAGCCAGTGTTTTGTCCGAACGTGTGTTTAGCATGGCTGGAGGGGGTAATCACAGACAAGTGCATCCGCCTGTCCACACCCAACATGGACAAGCTCAGGTTCATTAAAATGAACCAGGCATGGATCCCTCAGGACTTGTCTATACCTTCTGCTGAGTAGACAAGTATACAGTTTTTTTTTTGTTTGTTTTTTGCTTTACTGAAGCAAATTACTGAATGCATGACAAATTAATTTGCAATGAAGCAATTTTTTTTTAAAGATTCACCAAGGCAAACCAAATTTTGGAAAACTTCGCTCATCTATAATTATAAGGCTTTTCCTACTTTTTGTTACATCCAAAAGACTTGAAATTTATGTCTGATTTATGCACACTGAGAAAGCAGGAGTCAACAGTATGTAAGCAAACTCCGAGTGGGACTATCCAATATTGATAGCCTGTCCCATCTCCCATCGATCAATTGATTGAAGAAGACCATATTTTTGGTAGTGGCTATGGCTCCAATTACAGTTTACTGCAGCTCTGTCCTATTCAAGTGAAAGGGTCTGAGTTGGAATACCAGGCACAGTCCTGTGACAGAGCTGAGCCTGGTAAACAATAAAAGGGCCAATAAACAATGAAGAACCATTGCTCTTCAGCCAGTAGACCAACAAGGGCTTCTGATATTGATGGGCTTTCCATAGAATCAGGCACCAGTTTTTTAGACCAGTTTTGTAGACCTTAATGTGGACCCCAATCCATCATACTTCTATGGCATATCCTGTATATATGCCATATATTTTTAGGGTGGGAAGTCCCTTTTAGGGAGCCTTGACTAAGCAGTATCCGAACCAGTCCCATCTCTAGCTACTTAGCTCATCTCATTCCACAATGTCAAGGGACCTGTGCTAGATTTAGATGACCTTTAAAGAAGTTTTTATATTGTTGGCCTATCCTCAGAATCCATATCTGATCAGTCGGGGTACAACGTCCCCCACCCCTACCAGAACAGCTAGTTACTGCAGCACTGCTCACATTCACTTCACTATACAATGCATAGAGCTCTGTAGATCTGGTGCATACTTCTGGCGCCTGAGCTACTTGGGAATAGATGATCGGAGGATGAGGGTGTCAGACCCTCCATCAATCAGATATTGATGGCTTATTTGGAGGATAGGTCATCACCTTAAATGGAATAGACAACACAATTAAGGCTCTTTTTTCCTACATAGAACATTAAATAGCAGGTTGATATACTACAAGAATACATTCTAAAGATTAATCAGAATTTTATCTACATGGTTTAGCATATAATATACTATTGTGTATATAAAGGATGAATAATACAAGATTGCATATCAGAAGGAATTAGTGAGATATGAGAAGACTGAAAAATAATTAAGAGAATTAATTCAGTATAGCAGAAGAGGAATGAGTAATCAGCAAATTCAAGTTTTCCTTTAAACGGGGAGGAAAAACAGTTGGCGCTTCTAAAAAGTACCATTGAATGATGAAATGATCAGTCCGCATTGAGTGTTAACTGCATGGTGGGACCCAGTTGTTCAGAGGGTGCTTATGATTAAAATATTAGAGATGAAGATCATTGTGTTGGAGATTCACAGCTACGTGGATTCATGCCAAAGCTTCAAATACTTACCTGCGATAAATTCTTCCTGAACAAAACTAATCCTTGGCAAATTGCCAATTGTTCAAACATTCATCTTTAAAGGATAGAAGGACTGAGCACTCCAAGGGGGTATGAGGTGCTGAGGATATCAGGGTGCTTATGCCCCTAACAATATTTCATAGATTCCACGCACAGCGTCCAGAGCAAGAAATAAATAAAGTTGGAGGTTAGAGGAGAAAAACAAGTTAAGTAGTTATCCCCTAACAAGAGGCTTAGTCCTCAGATGGAGTGTATTAACTACTTTACTGACTACCAAAATACATATCCTTGAAGAATAACAGAGGAATGGCACAATGCAAAGTTCTAAGTAAAGCTGCTTCAATATTTTTATTTCATGGGGAATGGAAGTATTTATTAAAACAGACATGTCAGGAGAACCAAAAATTATCTTTAAGTGATTTTCCTGTCTTTAAATTCTTCTGCTATTCAACCATTTGAGGATCACAACAGTTATATAAATTTGTGCTAACTATGGTCTTGGAAGTAGGAAAGTAATACAGAGGCGGCTTTTGGCCGGTAGTCCAGACTCACCTCATGCTGTCTTCTTTCCAGTGGGCCTGACTGCTGAGCCTACTCTGTTCCTCTATGCAGGCTGTGGCCTGCTTGCCGTCTAGGCCTCTCCTCCTCTGCCCAGTGCAGGTGTGTCATCTCCCTGACTCTTAAAGGGTCAACGCACACACCCTAATCTTCACCAACCAATGGCTGATAACCCTGGGCTACTTAAGGCACTTTCCCCTGTGGGAGGGTGCCTGAATAATAGATTTACTAGCTTAATAGTATCCTGCCAAGGTATTCATCTTGTTTGTCTGCCTGTCTACTGACTTTCTGCCCGTTTACCGTACTCTGACTCTCCAACTCACTGATTTGATACTATGCTGCCTGCCCTGGCCACAGACCAGTTCCCATATTGCATGCACTCTGCAAGCCCTGATCTCAGCCTCACCCTGACTACAATTCTGCCTGACCCCTTGGTGCCCTGCACTGAGGTCTCTGACCCCAGGGTTAACTGTCAATCACATAGAGATTACTCTAGAAGGTTTCAGCCTGGTGGTTTACCTGCAGCAAAGTCCAGATACCTGTATATGGGTTAAAGGGTGACTACCAGGGGACTGCCATTATAATACTCTTATGATTAGTTCTAAGTTAAATCTGTTGGTTGACTCAGTGGTTCCCCACTTATTGACATACCATAAGGGTCATAAATAAATTTGTTTTCTCTGCAGTAATGGATAAATGTCTTTTCACTGTCAGCAACTGGAGCTGAAGAAGAACCCAGGAGAAATAAGGGAAATTTTATGGAGTGGTAGATCTTAGGTCCATCTAAGTTTTTTAACTGTAGTATGGGGTCTAAATATTTATTTTTACTTTAGTTCCAAAATCTGAACTTAGGGGATTTAGGGAATGTAGGGGTTTGGTTTGGGGTTTGAATGAAGGTTGGGGTCTTCTCTGGGATCTAAAAAAAATTGTCTGGTCTGTAGTTTATTAAGGGGTCTGATAAGGGGACTGAATTAAAGTAAGAGACTGATCTTGGGTCTGCAAATTGGTGGGGGGTCCAAGGACCGCAATAACTGAAAGGTGGATAACCCCTTTTAGGTCCAAACAAGCCTGGTCCTTAAGGAGTTAAAGATGTTGCTCGCAAAACAATATCTTTCCCCTTATGTTGAACCTCATAAATGGGCTAGTTTTAATTCAAATCTTTCCAAATGGTGCCCACATACATGGGGTCTAGTTATAGGGGGTGCAGAGGTAGAAGTCACAGTCCAGTTACACATAGAGAGAAAGAGAGAATGGGACAGAGGAAGCCTTCTTGCTTAAAAACATTGAAGGGGATGATGCAAATAGTCAGAAGAACTTTTTATAACCGAGTTTCTACTGAAATTGTTTGCTCTTCAGAAACCATCAAGCTCTAAGTTCCTAGCATTAATAATACACAGTCCTATAAGAGCACCATCTTTTATGCTGTAGACGCCACTTGGAGGTGAAACATCCCACAAAGTTTGTTGTGAAATGCAGTACTTTCCATTTATGAATATACAAATTATTTATACACTGCAGATATCATCATAACAAACAATATTGCAAATTAATGTCCTCTTCCATCAAAAACAACAAGCTTCGCAAGCTTATGTTCCTGAAAATTATTTCCAGACTGCTGTGCTTTTAGATATCTATTTGTTTCGCCCCTGCCTGTAATGACACAGGCTGCAGAAGACAACATTGAATTCATGGAACATTTATCAAGCAAGAACAAAAGACGAGCAGCAGCTTGCAATGTATATCATGGGAGTAAAGGAGGACTGCATTACAATATATGAATTTAAATCAGTAACCTTTCTAGGACATGAATTTTTAAGATGAAAGTACGAGATCATAATTTCTTGGGAAGTTCCCAAGGATCTTAAAATAACTCACTAAGTCAGCAAAACTTCAGAAGAATCCTCGGAAGATAGTTTAGTAATATTTCACATCAAAAGTTCCTTAAGAAACTGTCTAAGCAGATGCAGAATTCCACTCAGCTCGAAATGTAGTTTTGCCCTATCTATGATAGTACTTGTGATTGGGTGGGTCATGTAGGGTCTTGATCAAGCTAGACTCCTGTATACTTCCGTATGGACAGCTCGCTTTCCATGAGCATTACAATTTCAGACAATGACTGAGGTGTAATATATGTATTTAATTCATGAAGATAATTTCTTTCCATATAGTCAGTGAATATAGACATTAAATATGGGGACAGAGATGTGACTTAAAGCTTTTGGGCACTGTAATATTTCTAAAGATACACAAGATACTACATTGCCTTATATCTTGAGGTTTGCATTGAGCCCCGATACCAGGTGGAGTCTATATCATGGGCTACCACCTGTATTGAATTAATGTGTCTTTGCTTTCACATCTGATACCTTTTAGTGTTGGTCATCTATTCATCTGTACTAACATCATATGTGATTTTTTTTTGCCCTTTTGTATGTGCTCAATATTCCCCTGATGAGTATGATACGAAACATGTGTGTAGGGATTAGCTAGACTAGGGCACAACAGGGCCAAGTAGCGTGAGGGCAAGGTTCCGGACGGGGTCGTTCTTTTTAGGATGGGTGCTCCGTGGCTAGGACGTCAGGGTCACACTAGCATCCATATCCTAGGGCTGTCTAGTAATCTAGAGCCCACCAATATTCCCGTCTGGTGCCTGATGCTTTATCTATTTCCAGTAAGGCTACATCTACTGAATATCTACAAAGACCGAGAGACTCTGAGGAAATGGTAGGATAACCAGTTATTTTAGGTGCCGCCGTGCACCATGAAATTTTTGTGTTATTGTGCACTTTATTGTAATCACTAATATTTATTTAGGGACCCTTTTCTATCGAATGAATTAAAAGTTACATTTTAATAAGGATCACCACCCTACTCTTTTTCTACATGCTTTCCTCTGGATCAACTTGCAGGATGACAGGCCGAACTGGATGGACAAATGTCTTTTTTCGGCCTTATTCCCCTTAAAATAGGCTGCCAGGTCAAACACCATCAGCAGCCCCAGCAACCCGATACCACCAGCGCTAAAGAAGCCACCGTCTGATCCAGCAGGATCGCTGCTGAAAACCGGATTGGAGACAGGAGTGTAGCTAAATGCTCATGGGCCCTGGAGCAAGAGGTCAGCTTGGGCCCCCTTTCCCTCAGTGCTTTGTGGCCAGAGGCAGGGAAGCACATAGCCTTTGTGCTGATTGAGGCAAAAATGCAACCCCCCCATGCCAAATTCTTGGCCTAACCCCTTCCCTCCAGCCAGAGGTTTTACTTGGCCAGCATACACTTTCTATAATACCGGTGTCTTCTTATGTGGCACAAGGGTCTTTGGCCCCTTTAGGCTCCTGGGCCCGGTAGCGACAGCTACCTCTGCACCCCCTAAAACTACTCCCCTGATTGGAGAAGCAAGGATGCAATTGCCTAACAATCAAACGTAGACATCAAATGACCACTCACAGGGTCTTGTCACTGAAGCTGAAGCCAATGGACTGCCACACCTGCACTCTTCATAATTGTTGCCCTGGAAATGGATGACCCACTAGTGTTTCCCCACTACTAATCAGAACAGATAGCTGATAACTACCACGAAATCTAGTGGATCTGGCTAATGATTTATTACATTGTTGCCCATTCCTTTGATAAAGGGCATGTAATAATTGTAGTATATTTGGAAAAATGTGGGGACAGCCATATTTTCTTCAGTTGTTGACATTATACCCATAAACAGTTAGTAATCAGGACGTATTCTACTTAAAATGTGGTAGAGAGGTAGTGATACAGAACTTTTGTACTGTGAGACAAAAAGGAGCATGGGATTTCACTTACACTATGTGGGGTTACAGGCAATTTAGAGGCATGCATAGACACAGTCTTTTAGTGTTTGTGTTGCATTTTGTACTTGCTGTTTACTCTAGGAGACTTCTGTGGATGTGCGTATGCTCTAGGTGGGCATATGGAACCAAGACCTGATTTGGGCCACTGTTTCTTTTAATTTGTGTTCTATTTAGATTGAACCCGCAAAGCAGGCGGATTCGTTAATTCACACTTCAGTTTTTTAGGGAAACTTGCAGCATGCACCATTTTCTATCTGAGAATCATTTATTCAAGTGAATTGATACAGAAAAGGAAAAAAAATCATGCTATATAAACTTCCGAAAACTTTGACTTGTTTTGGGCCGCAATTGGAACAGCCATCTCAACCCAGTTCTTTAAAATGTATTTATTGTAAATAGTACACTTACAGGCTATGGACACTTTGGGGGGCATTGCTCTTATTTCTGGCCGGAAAGCATTTTTGTTTATTTTTATTTTTTTATTATTTTTTTAACTGCTTGTCCTCTGTAGCCTTCAGGTTTCACTGACTGTGTAGACTGCTCATATCTGTATTTTCCTGATGGCTCATAAAAACTTATTTAAGCTAAAGTCTCATCACTTTCATCATAAATTAGCTTAAATGAGTGCTTATGAGCTGTCAGGAAAATAGGGATAATGGCTACATATGCAACTGACACAGCGGCCCTCTGATAAATTTCAGTGAGAAGCAGAAAGACTATATCACTGTATCACAGCTACCACAGGACAATGACAAGATTCAAGATAAAAACTAGCTCTAGATGCTTTACAGCCTGAGATAGAGCAGGTTGAAGTAGTCTAACTTTTAGCTTGATGCAATCTCAGCTAGTGTTTTTTACCTTCATCCATATCAATTGATAATTTTTTATTTTTTTACTTATTGGGAGTTTTTTGTTTTGATTTTTTAAAGAAAAGTGTGAAAAGATGATCTGCTGCTTACCTTTTGACCCCTCCATGCCACATTAGGCTGTCTATTGATGCCTTAGCCTAGACATTTACCAGTCAAATACGTTGCACCAAACACCTGAACCATACACAAAACTCTATAAAGTCTACATTTTACATTGTCTTGATCCTTTCCACAATAAAACATCTGCATTACACCCATCTAAATAAATTATCATCAATATTTGTAAGCAAAAGTTGGTTGGTGCTTTCTTGTGTTTTTTTGTGATTAGCGGCATAGGCAATATTCAAATTTGCGATATTTCACGAATTTTTGGCCGAATATACGCCATAAATTAGCAAATTCGAGAATTTGTGATCTCCAGTCATTGTTTACATGATTGCGAAAATCGGCAATTTAATATATTCGCGATAAATTCGCGATTAGAAAATTTTAACACTATTCACGAATACGAATATATAGCACTACATTCTAAATATTCGCAAATTCTCGAAGTGGCCATATTCGTGATTCGAATATTCACGCTCAACACTAGTGGTTTTTGCATTTCTTTAAAATGTAGGGAATACACCATCTCCTCATGTTCTGTCCCCAGATTCAGTTCCAGTTGTTTCTGTCTCTTAATCAGTTGACATGGCATTTAACTGTTGTAATTCATTTGCATTACATTGTGTGGTAACAGCACCATCTATTGATGAGTTTAGGTATTTCACCCAGCCTGTTTTTCTCTATGCATTATGGGAGTCCCAGAGCATTGTGGGTAGTTCCTGGTTCTTGCTAGTCTTGTGCTGGTACAGCAAACAGCCACCATCTTATGTCTCAGCAACCATGCTCTCTCACTGGGTTTCCTGTCACATCATCTGTTATTCAGCCTGTTTTTTGAGCATAGTCGGTAAGAGCACTATCTATGTGTCATTTACTGCATTTTATTATGTTTCTTGTATTGATAGCTCATTACTATCATTGTACTATCTCATATACTGAATGTATAGCAGATTATTCTGTGTTTTATGCCATATACCATGGTATTTATGTTCTAAAATACTACTGTTTTATTCTGTAGTTTCACCTTTCCTGTCAGTCTACGAGCAATAAAGAGAACCTTAAAGCGGAACAGTCTCTTTTCTCTCAGAGGACAAAAAGGTTTAGCTACATGTCAGATTACACACCGTGCTAACGTGTATGAGGACAGTATAGTGAAACGACTGCTGAGAACAAGCTCAGTGAACAACTGCCAAAGACAGCAGTGAAATGACTGCTGAGAACAAGCTCTGAAGATCAGACTGACGGAGCCGCCATTATCCACGTGGAGCCGGCATACGGATATCGCAACAGTCTTCTAACAGTCGCACCGAATATCTGACTATACGGAGCCCGCCATTATCCACGCAGAGCCTACTTACGGATATCGCAGCAGTCTCCTAACAGTCGCAACATGTCTATTAGTCGAGCATTTTCCATTAAGACACGGTCTCAGATAAGTGGCTCAAATAGGACATCGATCAGAGAAGCTGCCGCCATTGCCCGCGCCAAAGCAGAAGCAGCAAAGGCAAAAGCCAGCTTCATAGAACAAGAGGTGCAGATAAAGCTAGAGAAAGCGCAACTTGAAGCTTCTCTGAATAGAGAGAAAGCGCAACTTGAAGCCACTCTAGAAAAACTGGCCGCAGATAAAGAGACAGCAGCTGCCATAGCGGAAGCAGAGTATCTAGAAGCCACGGAACTTCAGGAAACCAAGAGTCATCGCAGCAATGTCCATCCAGAAGTTGAATACCAAGATCCAGAACAGCGTACCTTACAATATGTCTATCAACATTCCAAGTCGGACGACGACCCAGATCCACAGCTTAATACAAAGCGGTTTGTTGACAGGCCAAGCCTACCTGCTTATTTGGATCATCAGAAAGTCGACTATCGGTCTCCTTGCAGCAGACTAGAGAATACACATCAGAGTGAAACTGCCTACAACAACTTCTCTCCAGAACAGAGAATCAGAAATCCGCCCCTGCTAAGAGAGATGCCCTTTGCTTCAGAACGGTATTACACGGACAGGATTAAACCAGAGACTTCCAACAGGTATGGCCATGCACCACACATTCACTCTGACAACACACCACCAGCCGGTTCCAGCGCCAATCAAGCCACAATGGACTTTGCCAGGTTCCTTGCTCGACGTGAGCTGGTCAACAAGGGACTTGTAAAGTTCAGCGACCGTGCTGAGAACTATAGAGCTTGGCGAGCTTCCTTCCAAAATGCCATCAGAGACTTAGGTCTGTCTTGTAGTGAAGAACTGGATCTCCTGGTAAAATGGCTGGGAAGTGAGTCCGCCGAACACGCTAGAAGGATTAGAGACATCAATGTAAATTATCCAGACATTGGTCTAAAAAGGGTCTGGGAGAGACTTAATGAGGTTTATGGCGCAGCAGAGGTCATAGAAAGCGCCTTATTTAAGAGAATTGAGGACTTTCCTAAAATAGTGAACAAAGGCTATTCAAAGCTTAGAGAGTTAAGTGACTTATTAATGGAACTGAGTGTAGCAAAGGCAGAAGGGGATCTGGTGGGATTGACATTTCTTGACACTGCTAGAGGTGTGAATCCCATAGTTCAGAAGCTCCCATACAACTTGCAAGAGAAGTGGGTCATGTATGGTTCTCGGTATAAACAGACTTACAATGTACCATTTCCTCCATTTAATGTGTTTGTAGATTTTGTCTCTGAACAAGCAAAAATCAGAAATGATCCTAGCTTTGATTTCATGATGTCATGTGCCACCACCTCACTCAGTAAACCTCGTAGGGCAACGGTGGAGGTCCACAAAATTAACGTTTCTTCCACAGGTGCAGTCCATAAAGAGTTCAGCTCCTATCAAGGAGGAGACAAACCCAAGGACCCGACCAGACAGTGTCCCTTACACAGGAAGCCTCATTCTCTACTTAAGTGCAGAACCTTCAGAGAAAAGTCAGTGGAAGAGCGCAAGACCTTCCTCAAGGAGAACAACATCTGTTTTAAATGCTGCTCGTCAACTTCGCACTTCGCCAGGGACTGTGAGGTTAGTGCAAAGTGTGCCGAATGTGACAGCTCAAACCATAACACAGCTCTACACCTGGGGCCACCATCGTGGGCTTCATCCAAAACCCAAGAGCAAAGCGGGGAGCTGAAGGACACAAATACTGACACTTTGGCAGTTACTTCTAAATGTACAGAGGTTTGCAGAGACCTCAGAGGAGGCAGATCCTGCTCTAAAATCTCCCTAGTGAAGGTTTACCTAGCAGACGACCGAAGCAAAGCCATCAAAGTGTATGCAATTCTAGACGATCAAAGCAACAGGTCGTTAGCGAAGTCTGCCTTCTTTGATAGCTTCGACATCAAAGGACCCGGTGCCCACTACTATCTAAGAACTTGTGCTGGTACTGTGGAAACAGCCGGAAGGAGGGCAAGCGGCTACATAGTTGAGTCCAGCGATGGTCAAGTGCGTCTGCCTTTACCAACTATACTGGAATGTAAGCAGATTCCTGACAACAGGTCTGAGATACCCACGCCAGAAGTAGCAGCGCATCAGCCTCACCTGAAGCGTATAAGACACCTGATCCCGAACCTTGATCCTGAAGCTCAGATAGTATTACTCCTCGGGAGGGATATCCTACAGGTCCACAAGGTTAGACAGCAGATTAATGGACCTCACAACGCTCCATACGCCCAGAGACTTGACCTAGGATGGGTCATTGTAGGAGAAGTCTGTTTGGGAGGTGTACACAAACCAACAACTGTCTACAGCATGCTTACCAGTACACTTGAGAATGGACGCCCATCTCTTCTCCAACCATGCAAAAATCACTTCTTCATCAAGTAACTGCCTCAAAGCACTTCATCACCAGGTACCTTTGCAGGTCCCACCTACGATGACTTCGTCTGGGATGCCAATCAAGACCACCTGGGATCCACAGTCTTCCGCAAGACTAAAGAAGACAATCGTATAGCGATGTCATTCGAAGATAGACTGTTCCTAGATATAATGGAGCAGGGAATGGTGCAGGACGAAACAAGAAGCTGGGTTGCACCTCTACCCTTTAAACCTCAAAGACAACGCTTACCCAACAATAGAGAGCAAGTTTTCAAGCGATTTGTCTCTCTCAGGCACAACCTAAGAAGCAAACCTGAGATGAGAGATCACTTCTTTACCTTCATGGAAAAGATATTCCTGAATGGTCATGCAGAGCTAGCACCTGTACTTCGAGACTCGGAAGAGCGCTGGTACCTGCCCATGTTTGGCGTGTATCACCCGAAGAAGCCAGGTCAAATCAGAGTAGTGTTTGACTCAAGTGCCAAGTGTGAAGGCGTATCATTGAATGACGTTTTGCTGTCAGGCCCGGATCTAAACAACAAGCTCATAGGAGTGCTTCTCCGGTTTCGCAGAGACTCCGTTGCATTCACGGCTGATATCCAACAGATGTTCCATTGCTTCCTAGTTAAGAAGGCACATAGAAATTTCTTGAGATTCCTATGGTTCAAGGACAACGATCCCTCTAAAGATGTTACAGAGTATCATATGAAAGTTCACATCTTTGGCAATAGTCCTTCTCCTGCAGTCGCTATCTATGGATTAAGACGCGCAGTTCAGAAAGTAGAAGAAAAGTACGGAGCGGATGTCAGACTCTTTGTAGAGAAGGACTTCTATGTGGATGACGGTCTGAAATCAATGCCCTCAGATGAGACTGCAATCAGTCTTCTTAAAAGAACCCAGGAGATGCTCTCTCTGTCTAACCTGAGGCTACACAAGATCGCTTCTAACAGCCAGAAATTGATGGAAGCCTTTCCTTCTCAGGACCATTCAGAAGACTTGAAGGATTTAGACCTAGGCTTTGACTCGCCTCCGATCCAACGGAGCCTTGGCCTACTATGGGACATAAAAGCTGATACTTTCACTTTCCAGGTTAGCAGAGAAGAAAAACCCTTTACTCGCAGAGGAGTACTGTCGGCCATAAGCAGTTTATATGACCCACTGGGATTTGCAGCTCCTATACTCATCGAAGGTAAAGTTATGTTAAGAGACTTCACCAAAGAAGGGTCAGGTATCTGTGTTACATACGGAGACTCTGGACCACCACCTGAAATCCCACAGATTCAGTAGGTTCTCTACTTGGAGATCTCTTGTCCGTGCCATCACTTGCCTGACCCACATTGCTCGGTCGTACAAAGCAACCTCATCGGCAGATAAAGATATCTGTAGAGGTTGGCATCATTGTAAACATGTCTACACAGCTCTCGATCTAGAGCGGTCAAAAAATGTAATTATCCAGGCTGTACAGCATGAAACCTATGCTACGGAAATCGACTGTGTAGTCAGCCAAAGACCCGTGCCTAAAGGTAGTGTTTTAAGGAAACTAGACCCAGTGATCGATGAAGATAGGCTCTTAAGGGTAGGTGGACGCCTTATGGAAACCGATGTAGGCCTAGCAGAGAAACATCCTGTGATAGTTCCTGGACAGCATCATATAGCTACTCTGCTCGTGCAACATTACCATGAACAGACAAAGCACCAAGGTCATCTGTTTACTGAAGGAGCTCTAAGAGCAGCTGGAATGTGGATAGTTGGAGCTAAAAGATGTGTATGCAGATTCATATTTAAATGTGTTAACTGTCGGAAACTCTGTGGTATGTCACAGGCACCGAAGATGGCAAACCTCCCGTATGACCGACTAAGTATGGATCCACCCTTCACCAATGTTGGCCTAGACGTGTTTGGACCTTGGCCTGTCGTTGTCTGGCAAACCAGGGAAGGCCGTGCGCACGGGAAACGTTGGGCGATTATGTTCACCTGTCTGTCCATCAGAGCTGTCCATATTGAAGTAATTGATTCTATGGATACTTCTTGTTTCATTAATGCTTTCCGACGTTTCATTGCCATTAGAGGACCTGTCAAACACATTCGTTCTGACCGAGGCACAAACTTTGTCGGAGCAGCGAGAGAACTACAACTCTCTTCCAACTTGGATGTTAACAACATAGAAAGATACCTCAGTGAACGAGGATGCACTTGGACCTTCAACCCACCACACTCTTCTCACATGGGAGGTGCTTGGGAGAGGATGATAGGCATCGCACGGAGAATCCTCGACTCAATCTTCTTACAAGAAGGACTTTCAAAGCTGACTCATGAAAGCCTGACTACCTTCATGGCAGATGTATCGGCTATCATAAATGCCAGACCGCTAACCCCGATTTCTAGCGATCCTGATGACCCAACAGTTCTCACACCCGCCACACTGCTTACCCAAAAGACTGAACAGATTTGTGCTCCACCTGGAGAATTCAATTCCAAAGATCTTTACAAAAATCGATGGAGACAGAGTCTCTCAAACTCGTTCTGGGACAAGTGGAAAAAGCAATACATTCCCACTCTGCAACCGAGGAGAAAGTGGCAAACCAACAAGCCTAACCTCCAGACTGGCGATGTAGTCCTAATGAAAGACTGCCAGTCACGGAGAAACGAGTGGCCGTTAGGACTTGTGACTAAGACATTCCCAAGTAAGGACGGAATTATACGCAAAGTAGAATTGAAAATACGGAGACAGGGAGAGACCAAATTGTTCCTCAGACCAGTAGGAGAACTCGTTCTACTGTTTGCACCAAAAGAATACAATAGTGATGTCGGTTGACGTCAAGCGGGGAGTGTTCTGTCCCCAGATTCAGTTCCAGTTGTTTCTGTCTCTTTATCAGTTGACATGGCATTTAACTGTTGTAATTCATTTGCATTACATTGTGTGGTAACAGCACCATCTATTGATGAGTTTAGGTATTTCACCCAGCCTGTTTTTCTCTATGCATTATGAGAGTCCCAGTGCATTGTGGGTAGTTCCTGGTTCTTGCTAGTCTTGTGCTGGTACAGCAAACAGCCACCATCTTATGTCTCAGCAGCCATGCACTCTCACTGGTTTTCCTGCCACATCATCTGTTATTCAGCCTGTTTTTTGAGCATAGTCGGTAAGAGCACTATCTATGTGTCATTTACTGCATTTTATTATGTTTCTTGTATTGATAGCTCATTACTATCATTGTACTATCTCATATACTGAATGTATAGCAGATTATTCTGTGTTTTATGCCATATACCATGGTATTTATGTTCTAAAATACTACTGTTTTATTCTGTAGTTTCACCTTTCCTGTCAGTCTACGAGCAATAAAGAGAACCTTAAAGCGGAACAGTCTCTTTTCTCTCAGAGGACAAAAAGGTTTAGCTACATGTCAGATTACACACCGTGCTAACGTGTATGAGGACAGTATACCTCACATCTTGAAGTTTTTTGCAGAGTATGTATAATTTGCAAAATCACTGTTAAATGGCACATTTTAGGTGGAAAATTTTATTTTCATGCAATTTTTGCTAACAACCATTGTTTGCGTGATGCAGTTGTGTGTATTAATTATTAGATTACATTTTTATGCATGGTATTCTCTGCACTCTCAGAAAATGTACATTTTGGTAATGTGGAAGCTGTTTGCAGTGTACAGTATATGTTTGTAACTAGGGTTGAGCGAACCCGAACTGTAAGGCTAGGTTCACACATAAGCGTACCCGATAAGCGCTGTTTACAAGCGTGCTTATCGGGCGTTTACATACGTGCCGAGGAAACAAGCTAACGCACAATGTCGCACGTTCCCGCTAGGTCTATGTGCGGGAACGTGCCCCAAAGAAGCTCCTGTACTTCTTGGGGCGTAGGGCGTTTTACATCGCTTTCGTACACGCTGTAAAATGCTCAGGTGAGAACCATGCCGATAGGGAAGCATTGTTTTTGCCTATTGAGCGTTTTACAGTGCGTAGGAACGCGCTGTAAAACGCTCAGGTGTGAACCCAGTCTAAAGTTCGAGTTCATACCGAACTTTAGGATTTTTAGACCCCGGACCCGAACCCGAACATTTCATTAAAAGTTTGGGTTCGGTGTTCGGCGAGTTGATGGCTCTTTTTAAAAGGCTGCAGAGCAGCCAATCAACAAGCGCTTAACTCATGTGCCCTTAGAAGCCATCACAGCAATGCCTACTAATGGCATGGCTGTGATTGGTCAGTGCAGCATGTGACCCAGCCTCTATATAAGCTGGAGTCACGTAGCGCTGCACATCACTCTGCTCTGATTAGTGTAGGGAGAGGATGCTGCTGCTGTGAGGGAAAGAATAGGGCAGAATCTTTAATCAGAAGTGCTTGTAACTCAGCGATCTACCTAGATTTTGTTGTGTGGGTGCAGTGCACAATATTTTTACCCTGCCCTGAGCCCAGTGACTCAGAAAAATAACTTTTATCCGTCTGTTAGTAAGGTGGGCGGCGGCGGCGGCCATTTTATGCAAGTTCTGTGCACCAGCAAAGCATATTTGCATTTGTGACAGTCAAATAGAAGCTTGAATTACTGCAATTATATTCTGGGTTTAAAAAAATCACCAATTTTTGGCAAGACCCTACATCTGTGGCCTTTGCAGCATTTGTCTGTGTACAATTTTAGCTTGAAATACTGCAATAATTTTCAGGGTTTTAAAAAACACCAATTTTTGCCAATACCCTCCATCTGGGGCCTCTGCAGCATTAGTCAGTGTGCAATTTAAAGGGCTTCTGTCACCCCACTAAACCTTATTTTATTTTTTTTGCTTGCTTATAATCCCTACACTGCGATTTATGGCTACATGATCAAATGAATCATTTTGGTCCTGTAGATTTAGTTTAAAACAAGCTTTTAAAATATGCTAATTACCTTGCTACCAGCAAGTAGGGCGGCTACTTGCTGGTAGCAGCCGCATCCTCCGATCGTAAAGACGCCCCCTCCACATTGTGATTGACAGTGCCAGGGAACGGGATCGTTCTCTGCTGGCCCTGCCTGTTTGCATTTAAAATCTTGCGCCTGCGCCACGGCCGTACCTGTCTTCAATTGGCGCAGGCGCACTGAGAGGCGGCCACTCCATCCTCAATGCGCCTGCGCCGGATGTAGATGTGACGTCATCGGCGCAGGCGCATTGAGGATAGAGCGGCCGAGCGAGCGGCCGCCTCTCAGTGCGCCTGCGCCAATTGAAGACAGGTACGGCCTCGGCGCAGGCGCAAGATTTGAAATGCAAACAGGCAGGGCCAGCAGAGAACGATCCCGTTCCCTGGCACTGTCAATCACAATGTGGAGGGGGGCGTCTTTACGATCGGAGGATGCGGCTGCTACCAGCAAGTAGCCGCCCTACTTGCTGGTAGCAAGGTAATTTGCATATTTTAAAAGCTTGTTTTAAACTAAATCTACAGGACCAAAATGATTAATTTGATCATGTAGCCATAAATCGCAGTGTAGGGATTATAAGTAAGCAAAAAAAAATAATAAGGTTTAGTGGGGTGACAGAAGCCCTTTAAGCTAGAAATACAGCAATAATTTTCTGGGTTTTGAAAAACACCCTTTTTGGGAAAAATACAAAATTTTACAGCCCTTGCTGCATCTGTCAGTGTGAAATTCAAGCGTTATATACTGCTGTATATTCAAGCGTTATATACACCTGTTTAGGGCAAAATCCTAATTTTGCGGCGTTTGCTGCATCTGTCATTGTTAAAAACAAGCTTGAAATACTTCAATAATTTTCTGGGTTTTAAAAACACCTATTTTTGGCAATACCCTCCATCTGGTGCCTATGCCGCATTAGTCAGTGTGCAATTTAAGCTAGAAATACAGCAATAACTTTTGGGGTTTTAAAAACACCCATTTTGGGCAAAGTACTTAATATT
This sequence comes from Bufo gargarizans, assembly GCF_014858855.1. Classification (NCBI taxonomy): domain Eukaryota; kingdom Metazoa; phylum Chordata; class Amphibia; order Anura; family Bufonidae; genus Bufo; species Bufo gargarizans. Next base: position 126,752,244 of record NC_058080.1, on the reverse strand, counting down.
GCATTCTTTGCTGCATCTGTCATTGTGAGATACATGCGTTAGATACTGGTGTTCTATTCTGTTATTAAAATAGCACCCATTTTGTGCCAAATACAAAATTTTCGGCCTTGTCTGCATCTGTCAGTGTGAGATACAAGCTTGAAATACAGCAGTAATATTCTGGGTTTAAAACAACACCATTTTTGGGCAAAATACTTAATTTTACAGACCTTGCTGTATCTGTCAGTGTGAAATTCAAGCGTTCGATACTGCTGTTCTATTCTGCTATAAAAAAAAACACCTATTTTGGGCAAAAAACTAAATTTGTGTCCTTGTCTGCATATGTCAGTGTGAGATACAAGCTTGAAATACAGCAATAATATTCTGGGTTTAAAAAAACATAAATTTGGGGCAAAATACTTAATATTGCAGCCTTTGCTGCATCTGTCATTGTGAGATAAACGCGTTAGATAATGGTGTTCTATTCTGTTATTAAAAAAACACCCATTTTGGGCAAAAAACTAAATTTGCAGCCTTTGCTGCATCTGTCAGTGTGACATTCACGCGTTAGATACTGTTGTTCTATTCTGTTATAAAAAAAACACCCATTTTGGGCAAGATCCTAAATTTGAGAAATATGAGGAGCGCGTCAAATAAGGGACGTGGCCCCAGTCACGGTGCTGCTGGTGAAGCTCCTGTTGCAGGGAGAGGACGTTGTCGATCTGTGACAACTACACGCACAAGTGAAACCCCTTCCTCAGGTGCGAATAGGCGACAGAACCTTCAGCGGTATTTGGTCGGGCCCAATGCGGCTCTATGAATGGTGAGGCCAGAACAAGTACAGGCGATAGTAGATTGGGTTGCTGACAGTGCCTCCAGTTCCTTCACATTGTCTCCCACCCAGTCTCCTGCTGAAAGATCAGAGTTGGCACGTGCAGTCGATGTCCATCAGTCTTTCACCTCACCCCCTTGCAAATCAGCCAAGCAATCTGAGCCCCAAGTCATGCAGCAGTCTCTTCTGCTTTTTGATGACTCTGCTAGCAGGCTTTTCCAGGGCACTGATGCCCAACCACTTATGTTTCAAAATGAGTACATGGGAGGATCACCGCAGCACATCTCGGATGATGACGAAACACAGGTGCCAAATGCTGTGGCTTTCGAAAGTGTGCAGACCGACAAGGAGGGCAGGGGTGAAGACTGGGTGGAAGATGATGTCATGCGAGTGACCTGTGTAGTTCGGAGGAAGAGGCGGTGGTCGCACAGAGCCACCAGCACAGCAGAAGAGGGATCAGGGTGCAAAAGCGGAGCGGACGTCCCCTAAATATTATGCCTGCTACTGCCCACCGCAGCAAGGGACAGAGCACACCAAAGCCCGCTCCAAGGAATTCCCTGGCGTGGCAGTTCTTGAGTGATTTGCACGCTGTGCAATCAGAGCCTGTAGCAAGGCATAAACGTTCTCAACCTGAGCACAACCTTCATGTCCAGGCATCTAAGTGCAAAGCATGAGCTGCAGTGGAGTAGACACCTCAAAAACCAAGAAAGGTCTTTGGCTCCTCCTGCTTCCTCTTCTGCTTCAGTCTCGGCTTCTTCATCCACCTCTGGCGTGACAGTGCCACCTGCCACCCTGCAAACAGAGGATCTGCCAGCAACACCACCACCAGGGTCACCAAGCATCTCCACAATGTCCCACGGAAGCGTTCAGCTCTCTATCTCCCAAACACTGGAGCGGAAGAAGAAGTACCCCCCACCAAACCGCGATCCCTGCCCCTGAATGCCAGCATTTCAAAATTACTGTCCTTTGAAATGCTGCAATTCCATCCGGTGGAGACGGAGAGTTTTAAAAGCCTTATGGCGGTGGTGGTCCCACAGTACGTCGTGCCCAGCCGCCACTACTTTTCCAGGCATGCCATCCTTTCCTTGCACAACCAAGTGGGGTACAAAATCAGGTGTGCACTGTGCAACGCCATCTGTGGCAAGGTCCTTTTAACTACGGATACGTGGACCAGTAAGTGCGGTATGCCAGACCGACGGGGAAATTATACGTGAGGTCACGGTGTGAGCGATAGGTGGGCCAAAGTAAATACAGTTCTGGTTACTCACGGTTACGTCGTCCCTGGGCAGGCTCGCATAAGTGATAAGTAGAACGGCACACAAATTCTCCGGGGCACACTCTGGTGTAAGGGACACAGGCCAGATGGTGGTTCGAGGTGCCCTTGATGGTCTGTATTAATGTGCCTATGGCAGGGTCCCTTGTAGTCGTGACGCCAGTACCTTTTGTGGTGGTACAACCATTTACTGTAGTGTTAACTGAGGAATTGGAGACTGAGACAAGGATGGTGCAATTCAACTTATAACTTTTACTGAACATTGACCTGGTAACATTACATCCAAGGAATAAACAGTCCATGTTACATTAAAGTATGAAATACAGTCTCATGCATACAGTGGTAGGGTAATGTAAGCCCTCAGAAGAAACAGGCTCTTTGTCCTAAATATACATAAGAAAGCTACTGCTTAAGACTAGGCTTTGAAGTACTTAAAGTCTTCGCCTGATTCTAACCTGAATGAAGGTGGTTTTTAGAATCCTTGAACTTCTATTTTCCAGTGTTTTCTGACAGATGGCCTGTAACGGATCTCCTAGGCACCCCGACCAGGTACCTCCGTCGATAGATGCTCCTAGTGCTTTCCGAGGACTCCAAGCACTCCACTTGACACCGTACGCACTGCAGACCCCACGAACCGCCGCAGCTTGGTTGGGGTCTTACCGTCCTCCACCCACGCTGGACCCAAGACCGGGCTTCAGCTTCCAGTGGGTGAACCTCTCCTACATCCAGAGAGCAGGAACCATGAACAAGCTCTTACAAGAGCTTATACTCAGGGGAGTATTGTGATATAGCAATCCCCAAGAGTGTAGTTATCCCATTCCCCAAACATGAGCCAAAACTTCATGAAGGTATAAAAGCACCCTCTTTATTTTAACACACAAGCATTTTATACACATCTTCCAACAAGGTTACCACCCACAGGGTTTTGTAAACACAGCCAATCACATGCATTTACAGTATTCAAACCTTCCCAGCAATTGTACACAAAATCCCCTTCCCTCTATCTGTAACGCAATCAACAAAATACAATGAGCATTGTCTGTGACGCAATTAACTAACACACTGGCATTGTCTGAGACGCAATCAACAAAATACAATTACCAAACGTAATGGGCTAACTTAATTACTCACAGACAGAAACCACACATTTTTCCCCAAAACACCCCAAAACCCCACATATCATATACATCCATGGATAGCTCTGATCTGGGTGAACGACAAATCCAAAAATCACCCAGATCCGACCAGGGGTTCCTGAATTCCATGGAAGTCACATTTGGCCGGCCGCAAGCATGGCTTTCCTGCCCAAAACAGTTCCACAGATTTAAGCTGTGCGGCGGGTCTGTCTTCTCCTTCAAAGATAGTATGGGCCATAATCCTGGGGCAAGAGGCTAGTAGCCAGGCCCCTCCAAAACCCAGTGGCGAGGTTGGTTTCGCCACATGGCCTATCTGTCCTCAGGGTTTAAACTGGAAGGTGTGGATGCCGGAAGCTGTGTCCTACACCTGGTTGCAAAGGTGCCTGGAAAGCCTTTAAGTATGGCTATCCTTTGACTTTAAGACAATATAAAAATCCCCTTGAATACTTGCTTTAGTAGTTGGACACTGTTGACCCCCGGAAGAGTGAGCTGTAGAAGTGGACTTCTCACCTCTGGGTGGATTCTTGTGGCTTTAACCCTGGGCTGTGGAGCCAACAGAGAGAGAGAGCAGAGAGGCAGGAGGCCTCCCTCCAGCAAGCAGCTACTTCATGGCTGCTCTCTGACTAAACTTCAGGGAAAGACTGTCTAACTGGGCCTGAGCTAAGCTATATATACACTGTAACACTGCCCCATCTAGTGGAGAAACTAGTTTAGTGCACCCTAACTAGGCCTGTGTAAAGGATCTTACATGTAGAAATCACATAATGACATGGGAGAATATGACATGAGATGAAGTACAGCATACAGGCATAATATATGACAATAAAACACAATAAAACAAGTTTGCGGTGCTCACAATCTCATAGTGGGACACTGCATAAGCACGGTCAGGGACATTATATCTCCCTAACAGCACTCTGGGTAAATGCAGTGGTGGCTGGGCCTGAGGCGGATAGCAGTTTGGCGCATGTCCTTCCACCGAGGATTGCAGGGCGCTTCAGTTTGCCTCCTGTTGCTTCCTCCTCCTACTCTGCTTCCTCATCCTCTACCGGCTCCTCATTCAGTCAGCGTAACACCTTCACCACCAACTTCAGCACAGCCAGGGGTAAACACAGCAGGCAGTTTTAAAACTTATCTGTTTGGGGGACAAACCCCACACAGCGCAGGAGCTGTGTTGCGCTGTTTCGAGTACTCCACCAACATGGCCAGTGCCGATAACGCAATTCTCAGCGTTACTATCCCACTTCTATGCCTCCTTTAAAAAACCCTGCTGGCGATGATGGAAGAGGATGTGGCACAGGAAGAGGAGGAGGAAGAGGGATTATTTCATAGGGTTTCCGGCCAGTCATTCACAAGTGGCTCCGAGGGTGGGTTCCTGCACCCACAAAGGGCAGGTACACAATTGTCCAGCCAGGGCACAGTTCTGGAGTATGATGAGGTGGATATGGAGGAGGAGGAGGAACCGTGTTCACAGCAGGGTGGCACCCAAACCAGCTCATGGCTATCACTGGTGCGTGGCTGGGGGGATACAGAGGACACAGACGATGCACCTCCCACAAAGGACAGCTTTTTGTTGTCTCTGGGCAGCCTGGCACACATGAGCGATTACATGCTGCAGTGCCTGTGCAACGACTGCCGAGTTTCCCACATTCTAACTTGTGCTGATTACTGGGTGGCCACAATGCTGGATCCCTGTTACAAGGACAACGTACCATCCTTAATTCCGTCACTGGAGCGTGATTGTAAGATGCGCGACTAAAAGCACACGCTGGTAGATGCGCTGCTGGTAGCATTCCCACCTGACAGCGGGGGCACAGTGGAAGCACAAGGCAAAGGCAGAGGAGGAGAAAGAGGTCGCCAACGCAGCTGGGGCACCGCCAGCACCTCAGAAGGAAGGGTTAGCATGGCTGAATTGTGGAAAAGCTTTGTCAGCACGCCACAACAACCAGCACCACCAGCTGATATGGAACGTCTTAGCAGGAGGCAGCATTTCAGCAACATGGTGGAGCAGTATGTGTGCACACACCTACACGTACTGAATGACGGTTTTGCCCCCTTTAACTTCTGGGTCTCCAAATTGGGCACATGGCCTGAGCTTCCCCTTTATGCCTTGGAGGTGCTGGCCTGCCCTGCAGCCAGTGTATTATCTGAACGTGTGTTTAGCACGGCAGGGGGCGTCATCACAGACAAGCGCAGCCGCCTGTCCACAGCCTATGTGATCAAGCTCACATTCATTAAAATTAACCAGGCATGGATCCCTCAGGACTTGTCCGTACCTTGTGCAGAATAGACACGTATACCGGCCTTAACCAGCCATTGTTATACTACAGCGCAATTGCTCATTGTTGTATTTTGGATATTTCACACTCTTTTGGAGTGTACCCTAATAAAAAATAAAATAAATTAAAACCAAAAACCAGTGTTGGCTACCTCATCCTCCTCCACTGCCGCTTCCACCTACACTGCTACGTCCACCGCCTCCTCAAACTCCTACTCCATATAGAACTCCACCTCATAAATCAAGTTTATTTTTTCTAATTTGTATGTATTTTATTTTATGTAATTTCACAAATTTGTCTGTTAAATTTTCGGGTGAAATTCACCAATTTTTGGGTGTAATATACCCCTGCTCTTCCTAGTAGACAGGTAACATTTCACTAATTTGTCAGTTACATATTCGGGTGAAATTCTATTCTTTTTGGCTGTGATATACCCCGGCTGTACCTAGTAGACAGGTAAAAACATTTCACTAATTTATCTGTTACATTTTCTGTTGAAAGTCACCAATTTTTGGGTGTGATATACCCCTGCTCCACCTAGTAGACAGGTAACATTTCACTAATTTGTCTGTTACATATTCGGGTGAAATTCACCAATTTTTGGGTGTGATATACCACTGCTATACCTAGTAGACAGGTAACATTTCAATAATTTGTCTGTTACATTCTTGGGTGACATTTGACCATTTTTGCAGTGATTAAACCCCTGCTCTGCATAGGTGATAGGGATATAAATTTCTAAAAATCGTCTGTTACATTGTCAGGTGATATTTTACCAATTTTGCCGTATACAAACCCCTGCTCTGCATAGGTGACAGGGAATTAAATTTCAAAAAATCTTCTTTAATTGATGCACGCCCCCTCCTTTCATTCAATGCTTAAACTTTCAAAAGTTGTCCCACATTTGCGCTTCAATAATTTGTCCCACTTTTCCGCTCAATCATATTTAATTTCAAACAATTAACCTCCCTTGAATGAGGTCTCTCTTTCTCACGCTCTCTCTCCCTGGCGTGGAACCCTGATTCGCCGATAACCTTGATCAACATGGTAGGCTCAGAAAAGAACATCGAAAGTTGATAGAGAAGATATCCAAATGGATGGTGGACGTCACAGGAACGTGCAATCAGGCAGAAGTTATCTAGAGTCAACAAAGCGGCAGCAAGGCCTCTCCTGTCTAACGTTTCCAATTCCTAAATACCCCAGTCAGTTAATCATTCCAATAACAGGGCATCTTAAGAGTCCTGTATTGTTATTTATCGACACTACCTCCCCGAGTTAGGAGTGGGTAATTGCCGCGCTCCCCCTCCTTTAATTCGATTCTTCCGTTTTAATAACTTCTCCCACATTTTCACTCAATCACAATTAAATTTCATCTATTGATCTCTCTTGGATGTGCTGTCCCTTTCTCACGCTCCCTCTCCAACGTGGAACCCTGATTCGCCGCTAACTGTGATCAACATGGTAGGCGCAGAAAAGAACATCGAAAGTTGACGGGGCAGATATCCAATTGGATCGTGAACATCACGGGGACAAGCCTACAGGAACTGACTGATGGGTCTGCCCCCTGCAACTTCTGGGTCTCCAAATTGGGCACATGGCCTGAGCTTGCCCTTTACACCTTGGAGGTGCTGGCCTGCTCTGCAGCCAGTGTATTGTCTGAACGTGTTTTTAGCATGACTGGAGGGGGTTATCACAGGTTATATTTCCCAATGTTTTGGGGTGTACCCTAATTTAAAAAAAAATGAATTAATTTAAAACCAAAAAGCAGTGAAGACTACCTCCTCCTCCTCCACAGCCGCTTCCACCTACTCCGCCACATCCACTGCCTCCTCAACCTCCTACTCCATATGGACCTCGTCCTCCTAGACCAAGATTTTTTGCGTATTTTATGTTATTTAAAGTCATTTCCCTATCCACATTTGTTTGCAGAGCACTTGCCATGCTCTTAACCACATTTTGCTGGCATTTGCAGCCATTTAAGTGCTCAAAATTTCAGGTCCCTATTGACTTCAATGGGGTTCGGGTTCGGGGTCAAGTTCAAACTCGAACTTTTTTGTGAAGTTCGGCCAAACCCGTCGAACCCGAACATCCAGGTATCCGCTCAACTGTATTTGTAACACATTTGTGGATGACGGTCATACAGTCCTGATCAAAAGTTTAAGAGTAAGACCACTTAAAAAATGGCAAAAAATCATATTTAGCATGGCTGGATCTTAACAAGGTTCCAAGCAGAGCTTCAACATGCAACAAGAAGAAATGGGAGTGAGACAAAACATTTTTTGAGCATAACGATTTTTAGATCCAACAATGTAAAATATGATTTTTTGCCATTTTTCAAGTGGTCTTAAACTTTTGATCAGGACTGTATATTGCATGGCCTAGAAGTTTTTTTTTTTTAAGCTCACACTTTTGTTGACACATACTTGTGATATACACTCACCTAAAGAATTATTAGGAACACCATACTAATACGGTGTTGGACCCCCTTTTGCCTTCAGAACTGCCTTAATTTTACGTGGCATTGATTCAACAAGGTGCTGATAGCATTCTTTAGAAATGTTGGCCCATATTGATAGGATAGCATCTTGCAGTTGATGGAGATTTGAGGGATGCACATCCATGGCACGAAGCTCCCGTTCCACCACATCCCAAAGATGCTCTATTGGGTTGAGATCTGATGACTGTGGGGCCATTTTAGTACAGTGAACTCATTGTCATGTTCAAGAAGCCAATTTGAAATGATTCGAGCTTTGTGACATGGTGCATTATCCTGCTGGAAGTAGCCATCAGAGGATGGGTACATGGTGGTCATGAAGGGATGGACATGGTCAGGCATTGTTGCTAAGGTAGCCCGTGGCATTTAAACGATGGCCAATTGGCACTAAGGGGCCTAAAGTGTGCCCAGAAAACATCCCCCACACTATTACACCACCACCACCAGCCTGCACAGTGGTAACAAGGCATGATGGAAACATGTTCTCATTCTGTTTACACCAAATTCGGACTCTACCATTTGAATGTCTCAACAGAAGTCGAGACTCATCAGACCAGGCAACATTTTTCCAGTCTTCAACAGTCCAATTTTGGTGAGCTCGTGCAAATTGTAGCCTCTTTTTCCTATTTGTAGTGGAGATGAGTGGTACCCGGTGGGGTCTTCTGCTGTTGTAGCCAGGGCCGGCGCCACCACCCGGCAAACCTGGGCAAGTGCCGGGGCCCCCTGCTCCTGGGGGGGCCCACTGTGCCCGCTCACTCCTGCAGCTGTATCCTGTCTGTTTTGAATTCTAAGGCAGCTTACCCCAGCAATGCAGACAATTTTCGCCATGTGCACTGCTGGGGTAAGCGGCCCCAGAACTCAGAACAGGGTAGATGGAGTTTAGGTAGATGATCGATCCTATGCTAGAATGTAGTTGCTAGAAGGAGGTCTGTGACATCACTGGTCACCTGCTCCTTCATAGTCACATGACAAACCCTGACGGCAGCAGCAGCTTGTGGAAGGAGGAGGGGCTGTGTGTGCCTGCAGGATGCAGAGTGAGGTAGGATGTGCTGCTGGAGAACCAGAACTTCATGAGGGGAAGCAGATGGAGCTCATATATGAGGGGGCAGGTGGAGCACTCAGGGGCAGTGGGGTTCAAGTGGAGTGGAACTGGTGCAATTAAGGGGGTTTATCATACAGATCCAGGTGTATTATAAGGGCCATGTGTGTGCGTGTCTGTCCCTGTGTGTGTGTGTCAGTCTGTCTGTCCCTGTGTGTGTGTGTGTGTATCAGTCTGTCTGTGTGTGTGTCTGTCTGTGTGTGTGTGTGTCTGTCTGTCTGTCTGTGTGTGTCTGTCTGTCTGTGTGTGTGTCAGTCTGTCTGTCTGTGTGTGTGTCAGTCTGTCTGTCTGTGTGTGTCAGTCTGTCTGTCCGTGTGTGTGTGTCAGTCTGTCTCTGTGTGTCAGTCTGTCTCTGTGTGTCAGTCTGTCTGTCCCTGTGTGTGTGTGTCAGTCTGTCCCTGTGTGTGTGTGTGTGTGTCAGTCTGTCTGTCCCTGTGTGTGTGTGTCAGTCTGTCCCTGTGTGTGTGTGTGTGTGTGTGTGTCAGTCTGTCTGTCTGTCCCTGTGTGTGTGTGTGTCAGTCTGTCTGTCTGTCCCTGTGTGTGTGTGTGTGTATCAGTCTGTCTGTCTGTGTGTCTGTCTGTGTGTGTGTGTCAGTCTGTCTGTCCAAGTGTGTGTGTGTCAGTCTGTCTGTCCGTGTGTGTGTGTGTCAGTCTGTCTCTGTGTGTCAGTCTGTCTCTGTGTGTCAGTCTGTCTGTCCCTGTGTGTGTGTGTGTGTGTCAGTCTGTCTGTCTGTCCCTGTGTGTGTGTGTGTGTATCAGTCTGTCTGTCTGTGTGTGTCTGTCTGTCTGTCTGTCTGTGTGTGTGTGTCAGTCTGTCTGTCCAAGTGTGTGTGTGTGTGTCAGTCTGTCTGTCTCTGTGTGTGTGTCAGTCTGTCTGTCCGTGTGTGTCAGTCTGTCTGTCCGTGTGTGTGTGTGTGTCAGTCTGTCTGTCCGTGTGTGTGTGTGTCAGTCTGTCTGTCCGTGTGTGTGTCAGTCTGTCTGTCCGTGTGTGTGTGTGTGTCTGTCTGTCTGTCCGTGTGTGTGTGTCAGTCTGTCTGTCCGTGTGTGTGTCTCAGTCTGTCTGTCCGTGTGTGTGTGTCAGTCTGTCTGTCCGTGTGTGTGTGTCAGTCTGTCTGTCTGTCCCTGTGTGTGTATATGTCTGTCCGTGTGTGTGTGTCTCAGTCTGTCTGTGTGTGTCTGTCTGTGTGTGTCAGTCTGTCTGTCCCTGTATGTGTGTGTCAGTCTGTCTGTCCCTGTGTGTGTCAGTCTGTCTGTCCCCGTGTGTGTATGTCTGTCCCCGTGTGTGTGTGTGTGTGTGTGTGTCTGTCTCCCTGTGTGTGTCACCATCACCATGCCCACAGTGTTCCTTTTGTCTTGACGCAGCTGCATCAGGACATTCTGTGGGGGGCAAGATGAAAATGGAAGAGGAGACCGCACCGCCAGCATGGAGTCCGTGGTAGAGGCACAGGGAGGCACACTAAGGATGTAGGTAACACTACTACATGATCTACACTAGTGTTATCTGTGGTTTTAAATAGGACTGCAGGTAACACTACCACATTTTCTGTACTCAGATAGCCATGACTGTGTTATATATGCCGTTACATAGGACTGCAGGTGATATCTACTGTATTATCTGTACTCAGAGAGTTATCACTTTGTAAGGGGGCCCACTGAGACTTTATCGCCCAAGGGCCCACATGATCCTGGAGCCGGCCCTGGTTGTAGCCCACCTTTCTTTCCCATTCTGACATTCAGTTTGGAGTTCAGGAGATTGTCTTGACCAGGACCACAACCCTACATGCATTGAAGCAACTGCCATGTGATTGGTTGACTAGATAATCGCATTAATAAGAAATAGAACAGGTGTTCCTAATAATTCTTTAGGTGAGTGTATATGTAGGCTTTCACACATTAGTATATTATTTTTACATTGTTTTGAGTGATGTGAATTTTAGTTGTTTGCCATGATGTGTTTTTTTTATTTATTTATTATTATTCCTTTCTTTCACAATATTATCTAAAGCCCGTCAAGACAACTGTAATCATCAGGTTGTCTGCTTTGAAGAAATACCGTAAATAGTTGTGAAGAGGCCTAAGTGGTATGTGTCAACTTTGCACTTGTTGAACTTTTATCTTTAGGAGGTATATTGTGTATAATGTGCAGAGTGGCATTTTTACAATGTACCAGGTGTATACTTTCAGAAAATTGAGTATGATTTTTAATTTTGTAATCAAGGCTTTATTTGTAGATGCTGAAAGTGCAAAAGTATCCTGACTACAAGAGGTGAAAAAAGTCCAAAAATCCCTGGCAGTAAAAGGGTTAATGGCAGGGGCATCTGCTGGAATTGGACTGGTCACAAATAGACCATGGGAAAATGCATGCACTAAATGCAGAGCGCTAGATAATATAGGCGAATGACAAAGACAACTCTATTAAAGATTGTAACTGTTCAAGCAACCACTGTGTGCATTGTGCAGCCATCACATCAGAAAACAATCCCTGCAATTCTGACCAGGCAGCCCTACCTCTATAAAGTGCAGCAGGAGGGGTGACAGACAGACTGGGTTTGCAGACTAGATGTAATTTGCATTTATGTATAAAACAGCAGCAATCATGATAATATAATGCTTGGACAGTCAGCGCACATCAGCAACAATTTCAGAACAATATTGCATATTCCAGGTGCCATTTTCTGGAGATATCAGTTTGAGGGGACTAGCTTGTGTTCTCCAGCAGTGCTGTGACTTGATACTTCTGATCTTCTTTAAGCTCTGCTTGCTGCCAGCTGTTTTGGTATTCCAGCTCATTCTGACACTCTGCTGATATTCTTCACCAGAACCACAGGACATATCTTCTCTTCTGGTGGAATTGTTTCTCTGCTCCGGCTGCTCTGGAACCCAGGATCTGGCTCTAACAGAGCACACATGTGCACACAGTGGAGCAGTACAGGTGAAACTCGAAAAATGTGAATATCGTGCAAAAGTCCATTTATTTCAGTAATGCAAATTAAAAGGAATTGCATTATTGCAGCTTAAAATTAGAATTTTGTGAAAATGTTCAATATTTTAGGCTCAAAGTGTCACTCTCTAGTCAGCTAATTAGTCCATACCCCCTGAGCAAAGGGGACCTCAAAATTGTGAATGTGGGGTTTCATAATCTATAAGCCATAATCATCCAAATTATAACAAATAAAGGCTTGAACTATCTCACTTTGCATGTAATGAGTCTCATATGTTAGTTTCACCTTTTAAGTTGCATTACTGAAATAAATGAACTTTGCACGATATTCAAATTTTTCAAGTTTCACCTGTATTTCACTTCCTGTCCATGCTGAATCTTTTTCTTTGACTAAACTGACCAAAGATCTTGCGCTATCTGCTAGAGGTAATTATTTTTCAGTTCAAGAAAAGTTTCATGGTTTATTACATCATCTGCTTCAGATATCTGATCTCAAAAATATCATCATGTGAGGCATGTTTCTTACAAATCATGGTCTGTATGTTGAATGATCGTTTGGAGATCAAATGAGCTCCAAAATGCAGCCAATTTTGTAATTCCTGAACCTAGTTGTAAAAGCAACAGTAAACCTACAAATGCATAAAAAAGTAAGAAATACAAAGAACACAGGGGTCAATTTCCATCTGTGTAGGTGGCTCTTAGCATTCATAGTCTATTGCAAAAAAGAAAAGTGAGGGGATGTAAGGAAGCAAAGAGGAGGAAAAATGCAGGGTCACCATCCAGGACCACCACCAGCAAACTCTACATATGCTACCTATCTACATATGCTACCTATCTTCCATCACCACTCCAGTTAGTAGATCCAAGGATACCCCAAGGTGGTTACCAAAGCTCTCCGTAAGGCTGGTTGGACTTGTTATTTAGCGACCCATGTTAAATCTGCAAAATAAGGTGGCAGAAAACAGGTTCGAGCTCACTGGTAGCAGACATTAAATACCAAAGAGTATGAGGAGAATAAAACAAGCCAAAGTCTAAGCCAGGAGAGTCAAGAAGAAAAGAAACAGCAGGCTATGGGCTAAACCAGGAAAAAGCGGAGGAGTAAAAGCCAGAAGAAACCTATTAACTAGTGAAATAGTTAATCCAGAATCAAATTGAGGTCAATACACAGGAAGGTCCAACAGAAAAATAGTTTGGAGCACACAGAACAAAGAGAACCCTGAACAAAATTACAGGTTTAAAAAAAATGGAAATACAAACTTAAATCCCCCGCCTAGCTCAGGGATTGGACACCTTGTCAGGGACTTGATTGGCTTGACCTCCAAGTTCACAGATAGGTTGGCCACATGGGGCTTGGGTGGTCAGCATAGCAACTCTCCTAGAACTATTTACAGAGACAGGGGGCAAACATAATAATCCAAGGTGTGCAAAGGGTGGTGGAAAAGAGCATGTATTAAGGCTGGTTACAGCCTGTATTTGTGGGCGGGGCTGCAGACTATATCTCCCTCACGCGTCCTCACCCTGAGGACGGTTGCTTCATGCCTACTTCCTCGGTCCGTCCCGTCACTTCCGGTTCGCGGCACGTCACTTCCGGGGCTCCTCTGAGCGGCGGTCACCTACTCCTGGCTCGATATGCACTCCGGACCCGAGCGCTCCGCCACCCCCATGCGACGGCGGGACGGGTAGGGTCCGGCCTGCGGGTTACCCACTCCTCTGGGTCTCATCCGTCCTCTGGCTTGGGCGCTGTCCCAGGCTGGCGTGCGTTCCGGCGGGGAGCGCGCGCCGGAGCTTCTCGGCCGGGCCTGGGTTTCCGGTCATGTGATCGGCGTGCGTTCCAGCTTGGAGCGCACGCCGGAATCCGGCCGGGCCCACGGTCACCTGCTCAGCGTGCGTTCCAGCGTGGGGCGCGCGCCGGATCTCTCACTCAGGCCAGACGACTCCAGGGCAGCGGCTTCAGGGCAGGTAAGCTCTGTCCCCACCGGGTCCCTCCTCTCAGAAGCATCCTGTCTGGGCCCCCATGTTCCGGGCTTCTTGTGGTCGGATCAGCGTGCGTTCCAGCGTGGAACGCACGCCGATACCTGCTCCTACATCTGGGTCTCCTGCTCTCCCTGCGACTTGGGACGGGGGGCCCCGTCCCCCAGTCCACCCGTCCACATGGTCACCCCCCACCAGGAATTCTACCCTTGTTTCCGTGCTTGTGCATCACACCATATGTCTTCCGCCCCGGTGCATTTGTTTATGGCGCAGCGGCGTTGTGCCACCCTCCTGTGCACACGTGTCTGGCGGCTGTGTCTGCCGCCCTCCTGGGCGCATGCGTCTGGCACCGTTGTAGTGCCGTCCTCGCATGCTCAGGTTTGGCACAAGCTGTCCCGCGCCGCCCTCCTGTGCACATGCGTGTGGCACCACCGTGTTACACCTGGGTGCTGATTATTGCTTGTTGTCTATACTTGGGTCTGTTTTCCATGCTTCTTATCTCGCTCTCACACATCATCCGTAATCTTCCTGGATCGCCCAGGCTCATTCTGTCTCCATCATCCTGGATCGCCCAGGCTCATTCTGTTTCTGTTTTCCTGGATCACCCAGGCCCGTTCTGCCTTTATCATCCTGGATCGCCCAGGCTCGCTCTGCCTCTGTCATCCTGGATCGCCCAGGCTCATTCTGTTTCTGTCTTCCTGGATCGCCCAGGCCCGTTCTGCCTTTGTCATCCTGGATCGCCCAGGCTCGTTCTACCTCTGTCATCCTGGATCGCCCAGGCTCGTTCTGCCTCTGTCATCCTGGATCACCCAGGCTCGTTCTGCCTCTGTCATCCTGGTTCGCCCAGGCCCATTCTGCCTCTGTCATCCTGGATCACCCAGGCCCACGCTGCCTCTGTCATCCTTCCTTGCTCCCCGCCCGGTCCTCCGGTCCCGCATCTTCCCTGCTCTCCTAAAGCGATGTTTAAGAATAATGATAATAAATCTAATTGGTACAAATTCTTCTTTAGTACACCGGACCTGGGGGTATCTACAACTGTAATTAGGTATAATTGCATGTATTGTTTTCTATTTTTCTTTTATTTTGCAGTACATTCCAGCCGAGAAGCCATGGTTGGCAGGCACGGGGCTGGCCAGCCTGTTTCTCCATACCGGTAATAAAAAAAATAAAAAAAAGGGGAAGAGAAAAGAAGCTTCAGGAACGCAGCGGAGAGACCAGAAACCGGTGTGATCATTAAGGTGCTGCCTTGCGGACGCTGCTGCGGGGTCTGGAACTGCGGTTCTGGTTCCCATCGTCTATGCTACCGCTGGCCCAGGTTAAGTAGGTTCAAACCTCCAGTGGACCCCTATTCCCACAAGTGCCTATCAATTGCTGCACAATCGCTCTATGCCTCCTCGACTGGAACCAGAAACTGCACCTTCCACTGCTGCTTCCAGATGTAACACAGGTTATCCCCTCTGGGGTAGCTAACTCCATGAATGTTGTTTTAGTCGTGGGGTTTTGTTGCCGTGCCATTTTTCAGTTTCCTAATGTACAATTTTGGGCAATCTTTTATTATAACAAACAGGGCTGCGGTGCTGTCGTTTATTCAGTCCTCCCGATCAGCCAAGTAGCTGCTCATCAGCTTCCCGAATTCTTCAGGTATCATGCATACGCCATTTGTCTGTCTTCCCTGCTTCTTGACACACCCCCACGACATCTGAGGTCTCTGTCATCCTGGATTGCCCAGGCTCGCTCTGCCTCTGCCATCCAGGATCATCCAGGCTCGCCCTGCCTCGGTCGTCCTGGATCGCCCAGGCTCTCTCTGTTTCGGTTATCCTGGCTGGCCCAGGCTCGCTCTGTCTCTATCATCCTGGTTCGCCCAGGCTCGCTCTACCCCTGTCATCCAGGATCGCCCTGGCTCGTCCTGTCGTCCTGGATCGCCCAGGCTCGCTCTGCTCCCGTCATCCTGGATCGCCCAGGCTCGCTCTGCTCCTGTCATCCTGGTTCGCCCAGGCTCGCTCTGCTCCTGTCATCCTGGTTCGCCCAGGCTCGCTCTGCTCCTGTGTTCCTGGATCGCCCAGGCTCGCTCTGCTCCTGTCATCCTGGATCGCCCAGGCTCGCTCTGCTCCTGTCATCCTGAATCGCCCAGGCTCGCTCTGCTCCTGTCATCCTGGATCGCCCAGGCTCGCTCTGCTCCTGTCATCCTGGATCGTCCAGGCTCGCTCTGTTCCTGTCATCCTGGATCGCCCAGGCTCGCTCTGCTCCTGTCATCCTGGATCGTCCAGGCTCGCTCTGTTCCTGTCATCCTGGATCGCCCAGGCTCGCTCTGCTCCTGTCATTCTGGATCGCCCAGGCTCGCTCTGCTCCTGTCATCCTGGATCGCCCAGGCTCGCTCTGCTCCTGTCATCCTGGATCGCCCAGGCTCGCTCTGCTCCTGTCATCCTGGATCGCCCAGGCTCGCTCTGCTCCTGTCATCCTGGATCGCCCAGGCTCGCTCTGCTCCTGTCAACCTGGATCGCCAAGGCTCGCTCTGCTCCTGTCATCCTGGATCGCCCAGGCTCGCTCTGCTCCTATGATCCTGGATCGCCCAGGCTCGCTCTGCTCCTGTCATCCTGGATCGCCCAGGCTCTCTCTGCTCCTGTCATCCTGGGTCGCCCAGGCTCGCTCTGCTCCTGTCATCCTGGATCGCCCAGGCTCGCTCTGCTCCTGTCATCCTGGATCGCCCAGGCTCGCTCTGCTTCTGTCATCCTGGATCGCCCAGGCTCGCTCTGCTCCTGTGTTCCTGGATCGCCCAGGCTCGCTCTGCTCCTGTCATCCTGGTTCGCCCAGGCTCGCTCTGCTCCTGTCATTCTGGATCGCCCAGGCTCGCTCAGCTCCTGTCATCCTGGATCGTCCAGGCTCGCTCTGTTCCTGTCATCCTGGATCGCCCAGGCTCGCTCTGCTCCTGTCATTCTGGATCGCCCAGGCTCGCTCTGCTCCTGTCATCCTGGATCGCCCAGGCTCGCTCTGCTACTGTCATCCTGGATCGCCAAGGCTCGCTCTGCTCCTGTCATCCTGGATCGCCCAGGCTCACTCTGCTCCTATGATCCTGGATCGCCCAGGCTCGCTCTGCTCCTGTCATCCTGGATCGCCCAGGCTCGCTCTGCTCCTGTCATCCTGGGTCGCCCAGGCTCACTCTGCTTCTGTCATCCTGGGTCGCCCAGGCTCGCTCTGCTCCTGTCATCCTGGGTCGCCCAGGCTCGCTCTGCTCCTGTCATCCTGGGTCGCCCAGGCTCGCTCTGCTCCTGTCATCCTGGGTCGCCCAGGCTCGCTCTGCTCCTGTCATCCTGGGTCGCCCAGGCTCGCTCTGCTCCTGTCATCCTGGATCGCCCAGGCTCTCTCTGCTCCTGTCATCCTGGGTCGCCCAGGCTCGCTCTGCTCCTGTCATCCTGGATCGCCCAGGCTCGCTCTGCTCCTGTCATCCTGGATCGCCCAGGCTCGCTCTGCTTCTGTCATCCTGGATCGCCCAGGCTCGCTCTGCTCCTGTCATCCTGGATCGCCCAGGCTCGCTCTGCTCCTGTCATCCTGGATCGCCCAGGCTCGCTCTGCTCCTGTCATTCTGGATCGCCCAGGCTCGCTCAGCTCCTGTCATCCTGGATCGTCCAGGCTCGCTCTGTTCCTGTCATCCTGGATTGCCCAGGCTCGCTCTGCTCCTGTCATTCTGGATCGCCCAGGCTCGCTCTGCTCCTGTCATCCTGGATCGCCCAGGCTTGCTCTGCTCTTGTCATCCTGGATCGCCCAGGCTCGCTCTGCTCCTGTCATCCTGGATCGCCCAGGCTCGCTCTGCTCCTGTCATCCTGGATCGCCCAGGCTCGCTCTGCTCCTGTCATCCTGGATCGCAAAGGCTCGCTCTGCTCCTGTCATCCTGGATCGCCCAGGCTCACTCTGCTCCTATGATCCTGGATCGCCCAGGCTCGCTCTGCTCCTGTCATCCTGGATCGCCCAGGCTCGCTCTGCTCCTGTCATCCTGGGTCGCCCAGGCTCACTCTGCTTCTGTCATCCTGGGTCGCCCAGGCTCGCTCTGCTCCTGTCATCCTGGGTCGCCCAGGCTCGCTCTGCTCCTGTCATCCTGGATCGCCCAGGCTCGCTCTTCTCCTGTCATCCTGGGTCGCCCAGGCTCGCTCTGCTCCTGTCATCCTGGGTCGCCCAGGCTCGCTCTGCTCCTGTCTCCCTGGATCACCCAGGCTCACTCTGCCTCTGTCATCCTGGTTCGCCCAGGCTCGCTCAGCCTCTGTCATCTAGGATCCCCTAGGCTCGCCCTACCTCGGTCATGCTGGATCGCCCAGGCTCGCTCTGCTCCTGTCATCCTGGATCGCTCAGGCCCGCCCTGTCTCTGTAATTCGGCATTGCCCAGGCTCACTCTGCCTCTGTTATCCTGGTTCGCCCAGGCTCGCTCAGCCTCCGTCATCTAGGATCCCCTAGGCTCGCCCTACCTTGGTCATGCTGGATCGCCCAGGCTCGCTCTGCCTCTGTCTTTCTGGATCGCCCAGGCTCGCTCTACCTCAGTCATCCTGGGTCGCCCAGGCCCACGTTGCCTCTCTCATCCTGGATCACTCAAGCTTGCTCTTCCGCCGTCACCTGGACCGTCACGTCACTAACTACCCAGTGCCTTCCCGAATCGCTCAGGTCACTTAACAGCCCAGCTCCGGCCTGAATCACTCAGGCCCTTGTTACCTCCCATGTCGGTCGGTTCAATTAACTATTTCCCTCCTACAGCGTGGGTAGTCTTCTTGCCCACTTATTCAGGCCTACCCCGCACTGGCTCCAGGCACAGTTCAGCCAGATAGATCTTGGAGGGTGATAGGCATCCCTCCCGACTCCACGCCAATGTACACCTCAGCCCCTACCACAAATAACAAATAACCTGACCCAAGAAAGAGTCACAAGAACCACCCCATGAATGCACATCCAACAATAAATCAATATTAAAAAAATTATATAAAGTTTATTAGACACACCAACAAACACACATTAAAAATTGTATACAAATAGAACAAAGTGCGGTATGCAATAAAATATATGTAACCGACACACATAGGTCCACTGAGTTTCCACTAAATGGGGACATACATTATAAAACAGCATATAAAGAATTCAATGAATAACATGAAGCAAATGTAAAGTAAGGTAAGACCACTAAATAGATGAAGACGGACCATAATGAGGTCAAATATCAAGATCCAAACCTATATCAACAGCTGGTGCAGTGGACATGGCAACATGAGAAACGCGTATCGCCGGAGCACATTGTTGGATGTGCATTCATGGGGTGGTTCTTGTGACTCTTTCTTGGGTCAGGTTATTTGTTATAAATAGGGATGAGCGAACTCGAACTGTATAGTTCGGGTTCGTACCGAATTTTGGGGTGTCCGTGACACGGACCCGAACCCGGACATTTTCGTAAAAGTCCGGGTTCGGGTTCGGTGTTCGTCGCTTTCTTCGCGCTTTTGTGACGCTTTCTTGGCGCTTTTTGAAAGGCTGCAAAGCAGCCAATCAACAAGCGTCATACTACTTGCCCCAAGAGGCCATCACAGCCATGCCTACTATTGGCATGGCTGTGATTGGCCAGAGCACCATGTGACCCAGCCTCTATTTAAGCTGGAGTCACATAGCGCCGCCCGTCACTCTGCTCTGATTAGCGTAGGGAGAGGTTGCGGCTGCGACAGTAGGGCGAGATTAGGCAGATTAACTCCTCCAAAGGACTTGATTAACTGATCGATCTGCAGCTGTGGATCATTGAGCTGCTGATCCTCAATTGCTCACTGTTTTTAGGCTGCCCAGACCGTTTGTCAGTCACATTTTTCTGGGGTGATCGGCGGCCATTTTGTGTCTTGTGGTGCGCCAGCACAAGCTGCGACCAAGTGCATTTAACCCTCAATGGTGTGGTTGTTTTTTGGCTAAAGCCTACATCAGGGTGAAGCTGTCACACCAAGTGCATTTAACCAGCAATAGTCTGTTCATTTTTTGGCCATATACAAAATCAGGGGCAAGCTGCGCCTGTCACCAAGTGCATTTAACCCTCAATGGTGTGGTTGTTTTTTGGCTAAAGCCTACATCAGGGTGAAGCTGTCACACCAAGTGCATTTAACCAGCAATAGTCTGTTCATTTTTTGGCCATATACTAAATCAGGGGCAAGCTGCGCCTGTCACCAAGTGCATTTAACCCTCAATGGTGTGGTTGTTTTTTGGCTAAAGCCTACATCAGGGTGAAGCTGTCACACCAAGTGCATTTAACCAGCAATAGTCTGTTTATTTTTTGGCCATATCCCAGTCTAATTCTGTCACTAAATCCATACCGGTCACCCAGCGCCTAAATACTAGGCCTCAAATTTATATCCCGCTAAATCTGTCCTTAGTGCTGTAGCTGGGCGAGTTATTTAGTGTCCGTTCAAGCACATTTCTTGTTCTGGGTTGAAATACAATTCCCAATTTAGCAATTTCATAATTTAGTGGTTTCTGCTATATCAGAGCTATTTGAAATCTATCCCTAAAAGGGTATATAATATTCAAGGTGCACATTGGGTCATTCAGAATAACTTCACACACACCCGCTACTGTGTATTTCCAAGTCTAATTCTGGCACTAAACCCATACCTGTCACCCAGCGCCTAAATACTAGGCCTCAAATTTATATCCAGCTAAATCTGTCCCTAGTGCTGTAGCTGGGCGAGTTATTTAGTGTCCGTTCAAGCACATTTCTTGTTCTGGGTTGAAATACAATTCCCAATTTAGCAATTTCATAATTTAGTGGTTTCTGCTATATCAGAGCTATTTGAAATCTATCCCTAAAAGGGTATATAATATTCAAGGTGCACATTGGGTCATTCAGAATAACTTCACACACACCCGCTACTGTGTATTTCCAAGTCTAATTCTGGCACTAAACCCATACCTGTCACCCAGCGCCTAAATACTAGGCCTCAAATTTATATCCAGCTAAATCTGTCCCTAGTGCTGTAGCTGGGCGAGTTATTTAGTGTCCGTTCAAGCACATTTCTTGTTCTGGGTTGAAATACAATTCCCAATTTAGCAATTTCATAATTTAGTGGTTTCTGCTATATCAGAGCTATTTGAAATCTATCCCTAAAAGGGTATATAATATTCAAGGTGCACATTGGGTCATTCAGAATAACTTCACACACACCCGCTACTGTGTATTTCCAAGTCTAATTCTGGCACTAAACCCATACCTGTCACCCAGCGCCTAAATACTAGGCCTCAAATTTATATCCCGCTAAATCTGTCCTTAGTGCTGTAGCTGGGCGAGTTATTTAGTGTCCGTTCAAGCACATTTCTTGTTCTGGGTTGAAATACAATTCCCAATTTAGCAATTTCATAATTTAGTGGTTTCTGCTATATCAGAGCTATTTGAAATCTATCCCTAAAAGGGTATATAATATTCAAGGTGCACATTGGGTCATTCAGAATAACTTCACACACACCCGCTACTGTGTATTTCCAAGTCTAATTCTGGCACTAAACCCATACCTGTCACCCAGCGCCTAAATACTAGGCCTCAAATTTATATCCCGCTAAATCTGTCCCTAGTGCTGTAGCTGGGCGAGTTATTTAGTGTCCGTTCAAGCACATTTCTTGTTCTGGGTTGAAATACAATTCCCAATTTAGCAATTTCATAATTTAGTGGTTTCTGCTATATCAGAGCTATTTGAAATCTATCCCTAAAAGGGTATATAATATTCAAGGTGCACATTGGGTCATTCAGAATAACTTCACACACACCCGCTACTGTGTATTTCCAAGTCTAATTCTGGCACTAAACCCATACCTGTCACCCAGCGCCTAAATACTAGGCCTCAAATTTATATCCCGCTAAATCTGTCCTTAGTGCTGTAGCTGGGCGAGTTATTTAGTGTCCGTTCAAGCACATTTCTTGTTCTGGGTTGAAATACAATTCCCAATTTAGCAATTTCATAATTTAGTGGTTTCTGCTATATCAGAGCTATTTGAAATCTATCCCTAAAAGGGTATATAATATTCAAGGTGCACATTGGGTCATTCAGAATAACTTCACACACACCCGCTACTGTGTATTTCCAAGTCTAATTCTGGCACTAAACCCATACCTGTCACCCAGCGCCTAAATACTAGGCCTCAAATTTATATCCCGCTAAATCTGTCCCTAGTGCTGTAGCTGGGCGAGTTATTTAGTGTCCGTTCAAGCACATTTCTTGTTCTGGGTTGAAATACAATTCCCAATTTAGCAATTTCATAATTTAGTGGTTTCTGCTATATCAGAGCTATTTGAAATCTATCCCTAAAAGGGTATATAATATTCAAGGTGCACATTGGGTCATTCAGAATAACTTCACACACACCCGCCACTGTGTATTTCCAAGTCTAATTCTGGCACTAAACCCATACCTGTCACCCAGCGCCTAAATACTAGGCCTCAAATTTATATCCCGCTAAATCTGTCCCTAGTGCTGTAGCTGGGCGAGTTATTTAGTGTCCGTTCAAGCACATTTCTTGTTCTGGGTTGAAATACAATTCCCAATTTAGCAATTTCATAATTTAGTGGTTTCTGCTATATCAGAGCTATTTGAAATCTATCCCTAAAAGGGTATATAATATTCAAGGTGCACATAGGGTCATTCAGAATAACTTCACACACCCGCTACTGTGCATTTCCAAATCTAATTCTGTCACTAAACCCATACCTGTCACCCAGCGCCTAAATACTAGGCCTCAAATTTATATCCCGCTAAATCTGTCCTTAGTGCTGTAGCTGGGCGAGTTATTTAGTGTCCGTTCAAGCACATTTCTTGTTCTGGGTTGAAATACAATTCCCAATTTAGCAATTTCATAATTTAGTGGTTTCTGCTATATCAGAGCTATTTGAAATCTATCCCTAAAAGGGTATATAATATTCAAGGTGCACATTGGGTCATTCAGAATAACTTCACACACACCCGCTACTGTGTATTTCCAAGTCTAATTCTGGCACTAAACCCATACCTGTCACCCAGCGCCTAAATACTAGGCCTCAAATTTATATCCCGCTAAATCTGTCCCTAGTGCTGTAGCTGGGCGAGTTATTTAGTGTCCGTTCAAGCACATTTCTTGTTCTGGGTTGAAATACAATTCCCAATTTAGCAATTTCATAATTTAGTGGTTTCTGCTATATCAGAGCTATTTGAAATCTATCCCTAAAAGGGTATATAATATTCAAGGTGCACATAGGGTCATTCAGAATAACTTCACACACCCGCTACTGTGCATTTCCAAATCTAATTCTGTCACTAAACCCATACCTGTCACCCAGCGCCTAAATACTAGGCCTCAAATTTATATCCCGCTAAATCTCTCGTTACCGCTGTCCTGTTGTGGCTGGGAAAGTTATTTAGTGTCCGTCAAAGCACATTTTTTTGTTCTGGGTTGAAATACAATTCCCAATTTAGCAATTTCATAATTTAGTCGTTTCTGCTATATCAGAGCTATTTGAAATCTATCCCTAAAAGGGTAGATCATATTGAAGGTGCACATAGGGTCATTCAGAATAACTTCACACACACGCTTCTGTGCATTTCCAAGTCTAATTCTGTCACTAAATCCATACCGGTCACCCAGCGCCTAAATACTAGGCCTCAAATTTATATCCCGCTGAATTTGAATACAATACATTGGGCCAAATAATATATTTGTTGTTGTGGTGAACCATAACAATGAGAAAAACATCTAGTAAGGGACGCGGACGTGGACATGGTCGTGGTGGTGTTAGTGGACCCTCTGGTGCTGGGAGAGGACGTGGCCGTTCTGCCACATCCACACGTCCTAGTGTACCAACTACCTCAGGTCCCAGTAGCCGCCAGAATTTACAGCGATATATGGTGGGGCCCAATGCCGTTCTAAGGATGGTAAGGCCTGAGCAGGTACAGGCATTAGTCAATTGGGTGGCCGACAGTGGATCCAGCACGTTCACATTATCTCCCACCCAGTCTTCTGCAGAAAGCGCACAGATGGCGCCTGAAAACCAACCCCATCAGTCTGTCACATCACCCCCATGCATACCAGGGAAACTGTCTCAGCCTCAAGTTATGCAGCAGTCTCTTATGCTGTTTGAAGACTCCGCTGGCAGGGTTTCCCAAGGGCATCCACCTAGCCCTTCCCCAGCGGTGAAAGACATAGAATGCACTGACGCACAACCACTTATGTTTCCTGATGATGAGAACATGGGAATACCACCTCAGCATGTCTCTGATGATGACGAAACACAGGTGCCAACTGCTGCGTCTTTCTGCAGTGTGCAGACTGAACAGGAGGTCAGGGATCAAGACTGGGTGGAAGACGATGCAGGGGACGATGAGGTCCTAGACCCCACATGGAATGAAGGTCGTGCCACTGACTTTCACAGTTCGGAGGAAGAGGCAGTGGTGAGACCGAGCCAACAGCGTAGCAAAAGAGGGAGCAGTGGCCAAAAGCAGAACACCCGCCGCCAAGAGACTCCGCCTGCTACTGACCGCCGCCATCTGGGACCGAGCACCCCAAAGGCAGCTTCAAGGAGTTCCCTGGCATGGCACTTCTTCAAACAATGTGCTGACGACAAGACCCGAGTGGTTTGCACGCTGTGCCATCAGAGCCTGAAGCGAGGCATTAACGTTCTGAACCTGAGCACAACCTGCATGACCAGGCACCTGCATGCAAAGCATGAACTGCAGTGGAGTAAACACCTTAAAACCAAGGAAGTCACTCAGGCTCCCCCTGCTACCTCTTCTGCTGCTGCCGCCTCGGCCTATTCTGCTGCTGCCGCCTCGGCCTCTTCCTCCGCCTCTGGAGGAACGTTGGCACCTGCCGCCCAGCAAACAGGGGATGTACCACCAACACCACCACCACCACCTCCGTCACCAAGCGTCTCAACCATGTCACACGCCAGCGTTCAGCTCTCCATCTCACAAACATTTGATAGAAAGCGTAAATTCCCACCTAGCCACCCTCGATCCCTGGCCCTGAATGCCAGCATTTCTAAACTACTGGCCTATGAAATGCTGTCATTTAGGCTGGTGGACACAGACAGCTTCAAACAGCTCATGTCGCTTGCTGTCCCACAGTATGTTGTTCCCAGCCGGCACTACTTCTCCAAGAGAGCCGTGCCTTCTCTGCACAACCAAGTATCCGATAAAATCAAGTGTGCACTGCGCAACGCCATCTGTGGCAAGGTCCACCTAACCACAGATACGTGGACCAGTAAGCACGGCCAGGGACGCTATATCTCCCTAACTGCACACTGGGTAAATGTAGTGGCAGCTGGGCCCCAGGCGGAGAGCTGTTTGGCGCACGTCCTTCCGCCGCCAAGGATCGCAGGGCAACATTCTTTGCCTCCTGTTGCCACCTCCTCCTTCTCGGCTTCCTCCTCCTCTTCTTCCACCTGCTCATCCAGTCAGCCACACACCTTCACCACCAACTTCAGCACAGCCCGGGGTAAACGTCAGCAGGCCATTCTGAAACTCATATGTTTGGGGGACAGGCCCCACACCGCACAGGAGTTGTGGCGGGGTATAGAACAACAGACCGACGAGTGGTTGCTGCCGGTGAGCCTCAAGCCCGGCCTGGTGGTGTGTGATAATGGGCGAAATCTCGTTGCAGCTCTGGGACTAGCCAATTTGACGCACATCCCTTGCTTGGCGCATGTGCTGAATTTGGTGGTGCAGAAGTTCATTCACAACTACCCCGACATGTCAGAGCTGCTGCATAAAGTGCGGGCCGTCTGTTCGCGCTTCCGGCGTTCACATCCTGCTGCTGCTCGCCTGTCTGCGCTACAGCGTAACTTCGGCCTTCCCGCTCACCGCCTCATATGCGACGTGCCCACCAGGTGGAACTCCACCTTGCACATGCTGGACAGACTGTGCGAGCAGCAGCAGGCCATAGTGGAGTTTCAGCTGCAGCACGCACGGGTCAGTCGCACTACAGAACAGCACCACTTCACCACCAATGACTGGGCCTCCATGCGAGACCTGTGTGCCCTGTTGCGCTGTTTCGAGTACTCCACCAACATGGCCAGTGGCGATGACACCGTTATCAGCGTTACAATACCACTTCTATGTCTCCTTGAGAAAACACTTAGGGCGATGATGGAAGAGGAGGTGGCCCAGGAGGAGGAGGAGGAGGAGGAGGAAGAGGGGTCATTTTTAGCACTTTCAGGCCAGTCTCTTCGAAGTGACTCAGAGGGAGGTTTTTGGCAACAGCAGAGGCCAGGTACAAATGTGGCCTGCCAGGGCCCACTACTGGAGGACGAGGAGGACGAGGATGAGGAGGAGGTGGAGGAGGATGAGGATGAAGCATGGTCACAGCGGGGTGGCACCCAACGCAGCTCGGGTCCATCACTGGTGCGTGGCTGGGGGGAAAGGCAGGACGATGACGATACGCCTCCCACAGAGGACAGCTTGTCCTTACCCCTGGGCAGCCTGGCACACATGAGCGACTACATGCTGCAGTGCCTGCGCAACGACAGCAGAGTTGCCCACATTTTAACCTGTGCGGACTACTGGGTTGCCACCCTGCTGGATCCACGCTACAAAGACAATGTGCCCACCTTACTTCCTGCACTGGAGCGTGATAGGAAGATGCGCGAGTACAAGCGCACGTTGGTAGACGCGCTACTGAGAGCATTCCCAAATGTCACAGGGGAACAAGTGGAAGCCCAAGGCCAAGGCAGAGGAGGAGCAAGAGGTCGCCAAGGCAGCTGTGTCACGGCCAGCTCCTCTGAGGGCAGGGTTAGCATGGCAGAGATGTGGCAAACTTTTGTCAACACGCCACAGCTAACTGCACCACCACCTGATACGCAACGTGTTAGCAGGAGGCAACATTTCACTAACATGGTGGAACAGTACGTGTGCACACCCCTCCACGTACTGACTGATGGTTCGGCCCCATTCAACTTCTGGGTCTCTAAATTGTCCACGTGGCCAGAGCTAGCCTTTTATGCCTTGGAGGTGCTGGCCTGCCCGGCAGCCAGCGTTTTGTCTGAACGTGTATTCAGCACGGCAGGGGGCGTCATTACAGACAAACGCAGCCGCCTGTCTACAGCCAATGTGGACAAGCTGACGTTCATAAAAATGAACCAGGCATGGATCCCACAGGACCTGTCCGTCCCTTGTCCAGATTAGACATTAACTACCTCCCCATAACCATATATTATTGGACTCCAGGGCACTTCCTCATTCAATCCTATTTTTATTTTCATTTTACCATTATATTGCGAGGCTACCCAAAGTTGAATGAACCTCTCCTCTGCCTGTGTGCTAGGCCTAAATATATGCCAATGGACTGTTGCAGTGGTGGCTGACGTGAAGCCTCATTCTCTGCTATGACATGCAGACTGATTCTCTGCTGACATGAAGACAGATTCTCTGTTACGGGACCTCCCTCCTCTGCCTGGGTGCTGGGCCTAAATATATGCCAATGGACTGTTGCAGTGGTGGCTGACATGAAGCCTGATTCTCTGCTATGACATGCAGACTAATTCTCTGCTGACATGAAGCCAGATTGTCTGTTACGGGACCTCTCTCCTCTGCCTGGGTGCTGGGCCTAAATTTATGACAATGGACTGTTGCAGTGGTGGCTGACGTGAAGCCTGATTCTCTGCTATGACATGCAGACTGATTCTCTGCTGACATGAAGCCAGATTGTCTGTTACGGGACCTCTCTGCTCTGCCTGTGTGCTAGGCCTAAATATATGCCAATGGACTGTTGCAGTGGTGGGTGACGTGAAGCCTCATTCTCTGCTATGACATGCAGACTGATTCTCTGCTGACATGAAGACAGATTCTCTGTTACGGGACCTCCCTCCTCTGCCTGGGTGCTGGGCCTAAATATATGCCAATGGACTGTTGCAGTGGTGGCTGACGTGAAGCCTCATTCTCTGCTATGACATGCAGACTGATTCTCTGCTGACATGAAGCCAGATTGTCTGTTACGGGACCTCTCTGCTCTGCCTGTGTGCTAGGCCTAAATATATGCCAATGGACTGTTGCAGTGGTGGCTGACGTGAAGCCTGATTCTCTGCTATGACATGCAGACTGATTCTCTGCTGACATGAAGCCAGATTGTCTGTTACGGGACCTCTCTGCTCTGCCTGTGTGCTAGGCCTAAATATATGCCAATGGACTGTTGCAGTGGTGGGTGACGTGAAGCCTCATTCTCTGCTATGACATGCAGACTGATTCTCTGCTGACATGAAGACAGATTCTCTGTTACGGGACCTCCCTCCTCTGCCTGGGTGCTGGGCCTAAATATATGCCAATGGACTGTTGCAGTGGTGGCTGACATGAAGCCTGATTCTCTGCTATGACATGCAGACTAATTCTCTGCTGACATGAAGCCAGATTGTCTGTTACGGGACCTCTCTCCTCTGCCTGGGTGCTGGGCCTAAATTTATGACAATGGACTGTTGCAGTGGTGGCTGACGTGAAGCCTGATTCTCTGCTATGACATGCAGACTGATTCTCTGCTGACATGAAGCCAGATTGTCTGTTACGGGACCTCTCTGCTCTGCCTGTGTGCTAGGCCTAAATATATGCCAATGGACTGTTGCAGTGGTGGCTGACGTGAAGCCTCATTCTCTGCTATGACATGCAGACTGATTCTCTGCTGACATGAAGCCAGATTCTCTGTTACGGGACCTCTCTGCTCTGCCTGTGTGCTAGGCCTAAATATATGCCAATGGACTGTTGCAGTGGTGGCTGACGTGAAGCCTCATTCTCTGCTATGACATGCAGACTAATTCTCTGCTGACATGAAGACAGATTCTCTGTTACGGGACCTCTCTCCTCTGCCTGGGTGCCGGGGCCTAAATATCTGAGAATGGACTGTTCCAGTGGTGGGTGACGGGAAGCCAGATTCTCTGCTATGGAACCTCTCTCCAATTGATTTTGGTTAATTTTTATTTATTTAATTTTTATTTTAATTCATTTCCCTATCCACATTTGTTTGCAGGGGATTTACCTACATGTTGCTGCCTTTTGCAGCCCTCTAGCTCTTTCCTGGGCTGTTTTACAGCCTTTTTAGTGCCGAAAAGTTCGGGTCCCCATTGACTTCAATGGGGTTCGGGTTCGGGACGAAGTTCGGATCGGGTTCGGATCCCGAACCCGAACATTTCCGGGATGTTCGGCCGAACTTCTCGAACCCGAACATCCAGGTGTTCGCTCAACTCTAGTTATAAACCCTCCTAGAACAGCTATAAGTAAATACATTCCTGAAAGGAGAGCTCCCGATACAGCCAGTTGCCTTAGAGCCAGCATGGGATTCTGAGATGGAGATGAGGGAAAATTATTGGCCTCCTGGGACATATATAGAAGAAACTGATGTTTTTGGTTCATTTTAAATCAAAATTTCTATATCACCCATACTTAAATCTAGTGACTACCACACAGAACAAGTATAGGAGAGCTATAATTTTACATGAAAACCATTCAATTCAATAAAAATGTTTCTCCATTCATAACACAGATCTCCAGCATAGTGAGTGACCTACATTAAATATAAAGTGGTTACGGCCTGATTAAAACTTTATAGCTTCCAAGTGCTAATTTTAATGAAATTCTTTAAGTTTATGTGTTCTCATTTGATGCAAGTTATACAGTTTGCATTTTATTTGGGTAACTTTTGATATCAGTTTGAGTTTCGTCTTCCTATATTCACCCAATGAATTTCCTCCTGGGCTTCTATTTCCATCAAAGGAAAATTGAAATCTATATTTTCATAATGCATTCCATAGCTTCTGCACCTTAGCTTTAAAAAAGAACAAAGCAAACTGGCTTAAAGTTTTTCTAATACAGTGCACGATACCTCAGATTCTGTTGTTTTTGATCTTCAATACATAGAAATGAAGAATAGATTAAAATGCTCTTATACAGATATTTAATCAGTATTATAATGTAATTCATCTAACTTACATATCACAGAGTAAGTATAGCGCATGGAGTCAATGTATTCAGCTTATACCTCCAGGGTTGAGGGTTAATTCTCAATAATTTGATCAGATGAGGATAAAGCAGTGGGTTCACATCAGTTGACTAAGGAATAAAGAACAGGTGTATGATATGCTTCTGTCGTATCCAGGAGCACATTTATAATAATGTATGGTAAGAAGACATCTATAAAGCTAACTATGCTGGAGGTCACAAGTTTTTAGGACTGTATCATCAGAAAATGAAATACTATTTAAAGAGGTTTTCTGGAACCCACTGTGAAGTTACATGGTTTGGCCGCTCAGGAGCCTAGTCTTGTAGTCTAAGTTTGTAATATACTTAAAGGGGTTATCCAAAATCATAAACTGCCCTCCCATGTGTCGGGCCCCTCACAGGGAATATACTTACCCCACTCCCTGCGCCACTCCTGGTCCCCGCACAGCCTTTGCTGCTTCTCCCCGTGAACCGATGAAAACATCCAGTGTCGGGGGGGAGCAGCCAATGGCAGGCGGGGACGAATATGAGCATCCCTAGCATCGCGGGTGGTGCTAGGGACTCTCATCCCCCAGCACCAGATGTTTTCATCGGCGCACGGGGAGAAGCAACAGCGGCATTGCAGGAAATCAGGATCAGTGCAGGGAGCAGGGAGCGGGGTAATCATTTTCCCTGTGAAGGGCCTGGCACATGAGGGGGGCAGTTTATGATATTTGATAACCCCTTTAATGTTCTGAAATCGCTTGGGATCCGTTCATGTGATCCTCCTTTTCTGAAAACCCTGCTTTTTCCGAAATCACATCCTTTGCCAGAGATGAAAATGTTAAATAAATATTTATACAGTAAGAAAAAAAATTGACATAAAGGAGTTTTCTGGGACCTAGCAGGTTTCGAAAACCCACCATAATTGAACATAACACACCTGTAGGAGAAAGTTTGTAATATACTTAATGTTCTGAAATTGCATAGTTCATCCGCTTGGGTACCCAGTAGTGTTGAGCGAATTGAAGTCCACAAAGTGGACTTCCATTGGAATTTCAGGATAAATTTGATCGCCACGAAGCCTAATCACCTCATCTTCACGGTAGCAAATTAATTTAACCTTAAATGGTGTTTAAAAAAAAAATCATACTTACCTGATCCATTTGCTTGCAACGGGTCATCCACCGCCATCTTGATTGAATATATCAGCCGAAATCCTGTTAGTGGCGACGTATGAGATCTCCACACCGGCGAGATGACATCATTGCGGCCTGCGCAAGATTTTGCGCCAGACCTTTAATCAAGATGGCGGCTGGCGACCCGTCGTGAGCAAATGCATCAGGTAAGTATATATATATATTTATTTTTTAAACTGCAAAAGTGGCATCTGAGGGGTACAATGATGGGGTGCGGTGTAATCGCCGCTCCTTGTCATTGCACCCACTAATTACAAAGAAATGCACTTCATGAGGAATAGAATTTTAAGAAAACCTTGCTCATCTCTAGTACCCAGTCATGTTGTCACGATGCGCTCCGAGTGTGGTTCCAGGAGGCGGGGACGGCCGAGGCGTGCTCGCGTTATCAGCGCGCCCGGCATCGCCCGTCCCCGTGGTAACCACTCTGGCGCTGAGCGCCGAGCTGATCACTCGGTGCTCGGCTGTATTGGAATCCAGGAGTCATGTCACGCTAGCCACATCACATGACTCCACTAGTGCCCTATTGGGATTTGTCGACCAGTTGTCCCTTGTCGCTAGGACTTGCGAGGCAAGTAGGCAGGGACAGGGGTGAGGGTGGAGTTCAGTGGTCACTTCCCACCCCCTGTGTGTGTGACACATGTGATGGTCCTCTTCTGAAAATCTTGCTTCTGCCGAAGGTACATCATTGCCATGTTTTCAGCTTGGGCTATGCTAAAACAATCATTCTTTGCTAATGTCCACCTAAAAATTATTGCTTTGGTTTCATATAACTGTTACCTTTACAATGATAATGGCGAATGATAGTTGTAGGTCATTGGTGAATGTGAGAGTAGGCATAGGGTAGTAAATATGACAATACATGACAGAAAATATGTTGAATAAATAAGTTAGAAACAATCTGAAATTTAAATGAGTTTGGATATACTAATAGACAGCAAGTTGAAGGTGAATACTCAATGTCAGGAAGCTGCTGCCAGAGAAAATAATTAATTCTTATTCTGCTTAGAGTCTTAGTTACAGTAATGCAGAGACAATTCTGCTATATAATTGGTCACGTTTAACTAGACTATGGCAAGTAGTCTTGGACGACTTTATATAAAAGAAAATCATTGAGTATTTCTGTTTTTCATTTCTCAGATGGGAGAGCCAATTCAACATCTTTTTTGTTCATATTCATTACACATATGTAACTAATTCTTCACCAGGCATCTTCAGAATATCACCTAAGACCCAAAGATGTCTACAGATGTCTAGTAGAGTTAACAAGCAATCAGAAGGGATCTACAGCACTTGTCAGTTCAAAATAATCTTGCAGTTTATTCAAGAAACATGGCGACATTTCGTTGTGAAGACTTTATCAAGCAGTGAGATGGACAGAGTAGCCCTCAATATAGTTGGGGGGAAGAAGTGGAGAAAATAAGCACCTTCTTTGTGGATGTGTTTGACCAAGAATCCCTAATTGTGTCAATGTGTATCATAAATGTATAGTTAAAACACATATAACTTACATAACAGTGGGTTCTATGTGGTTCACAGTAACTACAGATGAGCGAATTTCTCAAAAATTCTATTTGATTGGTTCGCTAAATTTTCCAAAAACATTCAATTCAAATCAAATTTATTAGTGGTGAATCGCGTTAAAAACAGCTATTTCCTGGCTGAAGAGAGGCTGTATAGTGGTGTAGAACACTGTGCATTACAGAAATACGCATAGGAAGTCTGCTGTGGTAGTGAAACAGTACTGCGAGTCAGTATGGCATGCAGATGACATGCGTTGCTCTTAGAATCACTGCACACTTCACTTATTTGGGCAGTTATGGGGCCAAAACTGACCAAATAACTCAAGTGTGAGTTATAGCCAGGTATACAGAACCATGCAGAGGCCCAAGATCCTTCTATAGCATGAAAGAGCACACTCCTTTTACACCGTCAGATGATTCCACATAGATTTCTACAGAACCTGTTCTATTAAACATTTATACAAGTAGAGCCCCCCTGACAGAGGGGAGAGGGTGTCGGCAGTAAGTTTGTGTTGACTTTACTCAATATTTTGCCCTTCCTCTGACCCATCAGAAGAATAACCCTAAAAAAAAAAAAATCCTGTCTGTTGAGCATCAGTCTTCACTCGGTTACCAAACAGGAGTGGATCTAAAACAGAGATGACACATGAATGGAATACAGTATTTGGATGTCTCCTGTGTTTTGTACCCACTCCTTATTTTGGCTACCAACTCATAAACCAATTCTGATGTACAATAGGGACCATGTCATACAGGCCTAACAGCTGCTACATAGACAGGATCTGTTGTGTGTCTCATTTTTCCTTCCTTCTGACAGATCAGAAGAAGGGTCAAATAAATGATGATGTCAACCAGGCCAAAAAGGCAAAATAGTCAGTGAAGTGGGGAGGGTAGGAACCGCATGATAAGTCCACAGAGTGGCCCAATGACAGATTGTTGAGGTGGCAGCAGCATAAGGAGACCACAGACTGGCCCAGTGACAGAGTGGTGAGGTGGCAGCATCATGAGGAGACAACAGGTTGGTGAGGTGGAAGCAGCATGAGAAGACCACAGAGTGGTGAGGTGGAAGCAGCATAAGGAGACCATAGAGTGGCCCAGTGACATTGTGGTGAGGTGGCAGCAGCATGAGGAGACCACAAATTGGTGATGTGGCAGCAGCATGAGGAGACAACATAGTGGCCCAATGACAGAGTGTTGAGGTGGCAGCAGCACAAGGAGACCACAGGGTGGAGATGTGGCAGCAGCATGAGTAGGCCACAGAGTGGTGATGTGGCAGCAGCATGAGGAGAACACAGAGTGGTGAGGTGGCGTCAGCATGAGGAGACCACAGAATGGTGAGGTGGCAGCAGCATGAGGAGACCATAGGGTAATAATGTGGCAGCAGCATGAGGAGACCACAGAGTGTTGAGGTGGCAACAGCATGAGGAGACCACAGTGTGGCCCAGTAACAGAGTGGTGAGGTGGCATCCGCATGAAGAGACCACAGGGTGGTGATGTGGCAGCAGAATGAGGAGACCACAGAATGGTGAGGTGGCATCAGCATGAGGAGACTACAGAATGGCCCAGTGACATAGTGGTAAGGTGGCAGCATCATGAGGAGACCATAGAGGGCCAAACTCGGCCAGTTGGGGCCACAAATGGAGTTTGGCTGCCCTGTAGTCCAGGGGATCTTCGATGTAGAGTGGTATGGTGCACTCCAAGTTTGCCACAACCTGCTGGTTCAGGTTCTGCTCTATGTTTAGCTGCTGCTGCTGCTAGTGAGTAGTTTCTTCAGTAGGCGGGTGAAGAAAACTGCTCATCAGCATCCCTAAACTAAAGTTGCTGCTGATGGAGCTAGTACTGCTCTTGTTCACCCCCCCCCCCAACAGCCATGGCAGTGGAACGTGAGTGCAGAAGGTCCCCCTGGTAGGACCTGAGTGAGGATAGGCGATGGCACACATAGGCAACGGCCAACTGACTACAAAGGACGTCTCAATAGTAGTTCAGTTTGTTCTCCCTTTCAGTGGGTGTAAAAAAGGCCCCCATTTTGGACCAGTAGTGAGGGTTTAACATGATGGAGAGCCAGTAGTCATTCCTCTGCTGAATGGTGACAATTCAGCTGTCACTATGCAAGCAACTGAGCATGCATCGGGTCAATTGTGCAAGTGACTCGGAGGGACTCCCTGTCTCCATCTCCACTGCATATTGGCACGGTGTGTCTGGGTCATCTGCCTAGTCTTCCTTGTCACCCTGTAGCTCCTCCGGCTGCTCCTGCTCCCCCTCTCCTGTCACCTGTGTAGAAAAAACTGCCATTTCTCAACGCATTGGTTGTGCTCATGTCTTATGTCCCCTGGCCAGCCAAATTTAGCAGCATCTGTTCCAGGACATGAATCAGTGGAATGACATTGTTCATCCCGTAGTCTTGGCGACTGACAAATAAAGTGGCCTCCTCATACAGCCCGAGCAAACGGCAGGTGTCACGCATGAGCTGCCACTGGCTAACATCGAAGTTATACAAAGGAGTACCTCTTTCCGCCTGTATCATCAAGCCTTTCTCTGTTCATCTAATCGGTCCACCATACTGTATGGAGGGTGGAATTCCAGTGTGAGGGAACCGCTGCATACCAGCCTATGTTTGGGGATGCCGTTTTGCCGCTGCAGCTCAAGGAGGGTGTGCTTTGAGGTCTACGAGTGGCTAAAGTGCATAAAAACTTTCTTGGCTGTTTTCAGGATGTCTTGCAGATGGGGTAAAGACTTCAGGAACTGCTTTACAACCAGATTGAACATGTGCACCATGCAGGGCGCATGGTATGATGCAGTGCCAACACCATGTTCTTCCCATTGTCGGTCACCGTGGTTCCGATTTTGAGTTGTCGAGGAGAAAGCCGGGGTTTGATTTCTTGATGAAGGACATGGAGCAGTTCCTCCCCAATGTGACTCCGTTCACCCAGGTAAACCAGGTGCAAAACAAGGTAAACCAGGTGCAGAACAGCGTGACACCTCCGTGCCTAGCACATGTGATATGCTGGAGGCGCAATGTGAATTGTCCTTGCAATGGAGGCTGAGTACGCAGTGGAGGATGAGGAGGCAGAGGCGGACATTGTCGCAGGATCAACGGCGTGAGAACGTGGAGTCGAAGTGGCGCCACCTGGCCAAGTTGCTGGTGTGGCTGGGCAGAAACCACATTTACCCAGTGGACCTACAGTATATTGTCCTTGATCATAGTTACAGCTGCACATATCTGCGCTCCCGTGCACTTTGAAAGACACCGACAGGCTCAAGGACTGGCCCACCCTGTGTTCTACATATGTGTGCAGGGCTGGTAGTGCCTTTTTGGCAAAGAAATGACGGCTTGGGACTCTCGACCTTGGCTCGGCACAAGCCATCAGTTTTCTGAAAGGTGCAGAGTCCACCACTTGGAAAGGGAGGGACTGCAGCACCAGAAACTTGGCTAGGAGTACGATCAGCTTCTGCGCCATTGGATGAGTGCACGCATACTCTTGTCTCTTGGCAATCGCTTTGGTGATCAATTACTGTCAGAATGATTGATGAGGAGTAGGAGGAGGAGGAGGAGCAGGAGCATCAGGACCAGAAGATGATGGGAAGGACAGACAGCTCCCTTCGACTAAGGTGGTGGAGCCTTGACTGCATAAAATTGGCTGTGTGCAACTGGGTGATGCAGCAGTTGCTGCAGCAGGCTGGACCACCACATCAGAGCCACAGTTCTCCCAGACCACTTTATGGTGACGCTTGATGTGTTGACGCAGGGCTGTGGTGCCAACATTGGCACCCTGGCCACGCTTCACCTTCTGCCCAAAAATTCGGCAAATGGCCATGTTCACCTACTCCAGTGGTCTAACAAAAAATTGCCACATTCCCGAGTATGGCATCTTCCCCCCAACACTCCGCGCTGACTGCCTGTTACCGCTGCCTCCACGAACCCCTGCACCGCTACTCTTGGGGCAGGTAGGCTCCTGCAAAGCGGGTGGTCTACCCAGGGCATGTTTGGCTCCCGACCTCCCACTATTGCCACCCTGCTGACTCACGGCCATGCTACCTCTCTGCTGGCTCAGACATCGCCTCACACGCAAGATGCCACCCTCTTCTCCTGATGATGATCATCATGAAGCCCCTTCTTCACCCGGCTCCCAAGTGCAATCGGCTACATCATCATCATCCATTACTGTCTGCATGTCAATGATGTCCCCTTCAACGGTCTCAGGGCCAGGAGCCTGAGCATTCGCAAAACCAGCTACCACGCAACTCTCATCATCACTACTTGCCCACCTACTAGAGGAAGCGGTGGATGTCTCCTCCAGATCTTGACAGTAGCTGCTGACTGTCCTCTAGTAGCTTATCCTCACTGAAAAGTGGAGCCGAGCCTACGGCATATAATGCTTCTCGCACTGAGGGAACAGAAAATGACAGAGGCAGGTTGAGGACAGTTGGGGGCACATGGCCTGTTCCCAGGCCATGCCAACTAAGCGTCATGTCAGAGGAAGCCACCGACTCTTGGCTGGGGGTGTCTGAAGTCATTTGCGATAAAGTTGAATAATGAGTCAACCATTCAAGCACCGCTGGGTTGCTGGTCAAACACGACCGCTAGATGACACCAGAAGCTTAGGCCTCTCACTGCGACTCCTGCTGCTACCCCCCTTCTTCTGCTGCTACTTCTGCCTGCGACAGAAACATTTTGCCCACTGCCCGTTCCCTTTGAAGAACCTGTCACCTGTCTGTCTGACATACTGCATAATAAAATAATTAAATTAAAATAATACACCCCCAAAAAGGCTGTAGTACAATGTAACTTCTCTGCAGAATGGCAATTAAGACGCATTATTTTTCTTATTTCTACACCCTAAAAAAAATATAACATACAATCACAATTCACAGCAGAACAGCTAATAGGACGTACGTTTATTTCCTTTCAATACACCCCGTAAATGGCCGTAGTACAATGTAACTTGACCACAAAATGGCAATTAAGATGTATTCTTTTTCCTATTAATACACCCCAAAAAAAAGAAATATAACATTCACATTTCACTGCAGAATGGCTAATAGGACAAACGTATAATTCCTTTTAATACACCGCGTAAATGGCTGTAGTACAATATAACTTTACCATAAAGCGGCAATTAAGACATATATTTTTTCCGATTAATAAACCCCCCCTCTAAAAAAAAATATAACAGTCACAATTGACCGCAGAATGTCTAATAGGACCTATGTTTATTTCTTTTCAATACACCCCTTAAATGGCTATAGTACAATATAACTTCACTGCAGAACGGCAATTAAGACGTATTCTTTTTTCTATTAATACACCCCGAAAAAAGAAATATAACAATCACAATTCACAGCAGAATAGCTAATAGGATGTATGTATCTTTTCTATTAATACACCCCGTAAATGGTTGTAGTACAATGTAACTTCACCGCTGAATGGCAGTTATGACATATATTTTTCCTTTTTTTCCCAATTAATACACCCCAAAAAAAACTATCAAAATTAAATGCAGAAAGCTACTAGGACAGAGGTATATTTCCTATTATTACACCCCGTAAATAACTATAGTACAATATAATACTTTCTTTATTTTGACTGGGGCGGAAGAAGCATTACAATACTTCTTCCTCCATTCGAATAGCATTAGTTCACTATGGTGTCCTCAAATGCAGAATTACAGTTCTTGGACACCCTAGTATATGTACAGGAAGGTGCCCTGCAAACTGACTTATACACCAAACCTATGGATTGAAATAGTATCCTTAGGTTTAAGAGCTCACATCCACAAGGGATGATTAAATCATTACCATATAGTCAGCTCCTACATGTTAGGGCGACTGTCAGTGAGGAGGACAAAACCCAAATTAGACTAGGTGACATGACTGTTTCTAATATCCAGTGACTAGCTGTTAGGGGTATTCTCTATTGATAAATCTCTTAGTAATATCTAGAGATGAGTGAATTAAAGCTGAGGAAGTGGAATTCGATCCGAATTTCAGGAAATTTCCTTGCGATTCGTGGTAACGAATCACATTTTCTGCTAAAATGGCTGCTGCACTTGTGAGGACATGGAGAAAGGAACT
Source organism: Bufo gargarizans (assembly GCF_014858855.1). Taxonomy (NCBI): domain Eukaryota; kingdom Metazoa; phylum Chordata; class Amphibia; order Anura; family Bufonidae; genus Bufo; species Bufo gargarizans. The sequence goes on along the minus strand of NC_058080.1, from coordinate 126,713,532 downwards.
CTGGGAAGGCGGGATCACCCATAATGCCATGCATGCAGCCAATCAGCAGCTAGCCCTGTGATGTCACAGCCCTATAAATAGCGTCAGCCATCTTAGATTCTGCCATTTACAATTGTACTTAGTGTAGGGAGAGACGTCTTTGTGCTAAAAAAAAATATTTACAAGTGCAGGGAAAGATTATTGAAGGTGTAGGGAATGGATAGGGCCGAATCATTCCACAGCTTTTATGTGGAAATGAATTCAGTAGGGGAGGTTACAGCCTGGGTAATAGGAACATTCCTATTACACCTTGCTGAACTAACTAGGAATCTAAATTGCCCTCATACAGCTCTGTAATTCCAGCAAACCATTCTTATTAGGGTGCAAGTACTGATTGATACAGGCATTAACAGGGTTTATTACAAGGCAATATTTCTACGTCTTATTTGCCCTTGTGTTGTGCAGTTATATGTTCTAAAGCATTTTTTGGCTTGTATTAGTGGGAAAAAAGGGCTTCTTAGCCGTTGTGTGGTGAAGTGCTAAAATTACAGCCTTTTTTGTCCTGTATTAGTGGCAAAAGTAAAATATATTTGCCGTTCAGCGGTGCAGTTATTTGTTGTAAAGCCTTTTGTGACGTGTATTAGCGGAAAAAGAAAAAAAAAATTTTCCGCTCAGCGGTGCAGTTATCTGTTCTAAAGCCTTTTGTGACGTGTATTAAAGGGAGTCTGTCACCTCCATATGGCCATATACAGTGCTTACATGGCTCTGTTCAAAATACTAACTTGGTCACTGAGACCAAAAAGTCCCTTTAGGGATCCCTATTAACAGTTAAAATATAACTTTATTATTAATGGTATAAACTCACAACATAAATTGGAAAAAGAACAAGAAATTTTAAAACTCTCAGTTGTAAAGAGGTATGAGGTACAAATGGATAGACCCGGCTGCCTAAATTTTGCAACCTTTTGTAACTGTGTCTGTATTATGTGGCTAGATACAATGATGTCTATTTAATCATAGCGTAGAGGCTGTTTGTGTGCAGCAAACAGTCTTGAGATACACTTGGGATTCTCACTTAATATTTTATCACTTGTCCTGTGGGCTTGATTTTATTTTTTAATATTAATTTATTTATTATTATTTAGGGTGCCCTACAGAGAGCCTTTATTCCAGGCCTCCCTGACACAATTGTTGTTGAGCTGTAATTAACATGTTCTAGTGTATCCCCTGTTTGACTAGTTGGTGACAATGCTTCAAATGAACGGATAAGCTACAATGTTGCCCCTATTTATGACATAAGGGTCAATGTAGCCGTATTCCTGCACTCATTCAGTGCTTGGCGTTCCTCTCCCTGCTATGCAGGATGTCTGCCACTAGGTGTTGCTGATCACACGTATCACTGCCTCACTAGACCTCGCTATGTTTCACTGACATCACGGTATCTATACACTAAATGTCCTCTCATTCAATAACAAACTGCCTAAAAACAGGATCGCATTCTCTACACCCCTCCCGACATGTTTCGCCGCTGTTGCGGCTTCGTCAGGGGATGCGGGGTATATGAACGCGCGCGCTCGTACTGACCTCCCTTTATACACTCCCTAGACCCACCCCTCTAAGTAAAACAACCAATGGGATCCATGCACGTGACTTCGGGCCCGATGTCAGTTTGGTGACGTCTATTCCAAGCGCTTGTCCTTCACAGTCTCATGTTAATGACGTCTATTGCAAGCGCTTGTCCTTCACAGTCTCATGTTAATGACGTCCGGTCTCGCTTCACTGACGTCAGACAATGTTTACATAATTCAGCTAACATGGTATGAATGAGGATTTAACAATTAATGCCAGATACCTCACTCAATTATCACGGGTGGTAGACTTCTTTTGTGCAAACAAGATCTATAGTTTCCACTGTATATACTAGTGAAGGTACAGACGTTGGTTGATTGTTTTAGTTAGAGATTCTAAATCAAATGATTCTAACCCACATGATCTGTCTCATTATTTTGAGGTGAATCAATATACCATTAACCATCTTTTGTTTATTATTTCACTATATTCGGTCAATCTTTTATGGGTATAATTTCGTTCCCTCTTATAGTAATTTAATTAATTTTGTTTATTTTTAGAATTATTATTGGTATTTATTATTTGTTTACACTTATGTAGGTGGGTTAGGTAAATATATCATTCGGACAATAGTTGAAAGATAAAATTAAATGGGCCATGAGGTCCATTGGTGGCTACTGGGGGTGGGTGCATTTCTGGAAATATCAGGGGGAGGGGGGTCATTATTCTTTGTTTCTTCTTCTGTTTTGTTATTATTTTTTGTTTAATAAATATTATTTTTATTTTTATTATTTCATGTGCTAGACGCGTCAGATGAAGGCTGTATATGAAAAGCCTTCATTCAGGCCTCCTGGGCTCAGGGTCTCTAGTCTTTGAATCCACCTGGCTTCTTCTTGTAGAAGTTTAATATCCAGGTTTCCGCTCCTAGGTCCCAGGGTCTTTTTTGTCAGTCCCCAAAATTTGAGCACTTCAGTATTTCCCCCATGGGCGTATGTAATATGCCTATATAGGGACGTATCCTTTCCTGTATTTATTGCACTAATGTGTCCGGATATTCTTCGCCTTAGTTCCTGTGTGGTTTTGCCAACATACAGTTTAGGGCAATTACACGTGTAATTGCCCTAAACTGTATGTTGGCAAAACCACACAGGAACTAAGGCGAAGAATATCCGGACACATTAGTGCAATAAATACAGGAAAGGATACGTCCCTATATAGGCATATTACATACGCCCATGGGGGAAATACTGAAGTGCTCAAATTTTGGGGACTGACAAAAAAGACCCTGGGACCTAGGAGCGGAAACCTGGATATTAAACTTCTACAAGAAGAAGCCAGGTGGATTCAAAGACTAGAGACCCTGAGCCCAGGAGGCCTGAATGAAGGCTTTTCATATACAGCCTTCATCTGACGCGTCTAGCACATGAAATAATAAAAATAAAAATAATATTTATTAAACAAAAAATAATAACAAAACAGAAGAAGAAACAAAGAATAATGACCCCCCTCCCCCTGATATTTCCAGAAATGCACCCACCCCCAGTAGCCACCAATGGACCTCATGGCCCATTTAATTTTATCTTTCAACTATTGTCCGAATGATATATTTACCTAACCCACCTACATAAGTGTAAACAAATAATAAATACCAATAATAATTCTAAAAATAAACAAAATTAATTAAATTACTATAAGAGGGAACGAAATTATACCCATAAAAGATTGACCGAATATAGTGAAATAATAAACAAAAGATGGTTAATGGTATATTGATTCACCTCAAAATAATGAGACAGATCATGTGGGTTAGAATCATTTGATTTAGAATCACTAACTAAAACAATCAACCAACGTCTGTACCTTCACTAGTATATACAGTGGAAACTATAGATCTTGTTTGCACAAAAGAAGTCTACCACCCGTGATAATTGAGTGAGGTATCTGGCATTAATTGTTAAATCCTCATTCATACCATGTTAGCTGAATTATGTAAACATTGTCTGACGTCAGTGAAGCGAGACCGGACGTCATTAACATGAGACTGTGAAGGACAAGCGCTTGCAATAGACGTCATTAACATGAGACTGTGAAGGACAAGCGCTTGGAATAGACGTCACCAAACTGACATCGGGCCCGAAGTCACGTGCATGGATCCCATTGGTTGTTTTACTTAGAGGGGTGGGTCTAGGGAGTGTATAAAGGGAGGTCAGTACGAGCGCGCGCGTTCATATACCCCGCATCCCCTGACGAAGCCGCAACAGCGGCGAAACATGTCGGGAGGGGTGTAGAGAATGCGATCCTGTTTTTAGGCAGTTTGTTATTGAATGAGAGGACATTTAGTGTATAGATACCGTGATGTCAGTGAAACATAGCGAGGTCTAGTGAGGCAGTGATACGTGTGATCAGCAACACCTAGTGGCAGACATCCTGCATAGCAGGGAGAGGAACGCCAAGCACTGAATGAGTGCAGGAATACGGCTACATTGACCCTTATGTCATAAATAGGGGCAACATTGTAGCTTATCCGTTCATTTGAAGCATTGTCACCAACTAGTCAAACAGGGGATACACTAGAACATGTTAATTACAGCTCAACAACAATTGTGTCAGGGAGGCCTGGAATAAAGGCTCTCTGTAGGGCACCCTAAATAATAATAAATAAATTAATATTAAAAAATAAAATCAAGCCCACAGGACAAGTGATAAAATATTAAGTGAGAATCCCAAGTGTATCTCAAGACTGTTTGCTGCACACAAACAGCCTCTACGCTATGATTAAATAGACATCATTGTATCTAGCCACATAATACAGACACAGTTACAAAAGGTTGCAAAATTTAGGCAGCCGGGTCTATCCATTTGTACCTCATACCTCTTTACAACTGAGAGTTTTAAAATTTCTTGTTCTTTTTCCAATTTATGTTGTGAGTTTATACCATTAATAATAAAGTTATATTTTAACTGTTAATAGGGATCCCTAAAGGGACTTTTTGGTCTCAGTGACCAAGTTAGTATTTTGAATTTATATCCCGAGGATCTCTAAAGGGACTGTGGAGAATCATTTACATGGCTCTGTAGCACACCTATACAGGATTGTAATGGTACCTTTGTTCTTTTCTTTAGACTTGCACCAGCAGGAAAAACGAAGTTTAATTCATATGCAAATGAGCACTCGCAAGTGCCCAGGGGCGGCGTTCAGTGTGTAGGTGCCCAGGCTGCTCTGCCTTCTTTTCACTTTACTCCTCCCCAGCCTCTTCCTTTGCCCGCCCGTCCGGACCTATCGATGAGGCAAGAGACTTGGAGGGCTGGCAAAGGAAGAGGCTGGGGAGGAGTAAAGTGAAAAGAAGGCAGAGCAGCCTGGGCACCTACACACTGAACGCCGCCCCTGGGCACTTGCAAGTGCTCATTTGCATATGAATTAAACTTCGTTTTTCCTGCTGGTGCAAGTCTAAAGAAAAGAACAAAGGTACCATTACAATCCTGTATAGGTGTGCTACAGAGCCATGTAAGCACTGTATATGGCCATATGGAGGTGACAGACTCCCTTTAAAGGAAAAAGAAAAAATATATTTGCCACTCAGTGGTGCGGTTATCTGTTCTAAAGCCTATTGTGACATGTATTAGCGGAAAAAGAAAAAATATATTTGCCGCTCACCGGTGCAGTTATATGTTCTAAAGCTCTTTTTGCCCTGTATTAGCGGCAAAAGAAAAAATATATTTGCTGCTCAGTGGTGCAGTTATTTGTTGTAAAGACTTTTGTAATGTGTATTAGCGGAAAAATAAAAAATATATTTGCCACTCCGCGGTGCAGTTATAAATTCTAAACTCCTGTCTGCGAAATTTTAATGGCAAAAGAAAAATATATTCGCCTTTCAGCGTTGCACTTATATGTTGAAAAGCCTTTTGTGTAGTGGAAAAGTGGAAAAGAATTCGGGTCTAATTGCCGTTCAGCCGTGCAGCTATATGTGGTATAGCCCTTTTTGCGGTATGGACCGAATTACGTAGTGGTGAAATTGTTTATGTGAAACAGTTTTTTGGGGGGAAAATTGATTGGTGATTGTACATCTCCAGTGTTCAAAGAAAAAGAAACACAGTCGGCACTGCACCGTGCGGTTTTTGAACATCTGACTGGATTCACACTTGCCACGGCTGCTCACGCCATACAGTGGTGGTGCTCTGCTATATAAAGTATTGAGTTTGATCATAAAAATCAAGATGATAGAATAAAAGCGGCACTCACCAATTGTTGTATCAATAGTAGCTTTATTCTGGGTAAAAACATGATAGATGCAGGTCACTGCACAGCAATCCAAGGCAACAGCCGTTTCGCACTAAACAGTGCTTTGTCAAGCCTCCTGTGACGTGGTTGAGGGGTGTAGTAAATACCACACTCACTTCTCCACGTGACCAGTCAACAGGTGACACAATTTCATGTCCATTTATCTAATAAAAATAAATACAATGTTAAGAATAGGGATGAGCGAACTCGAACTGTATAGTTCGGGTTCGTACCGAATTTTGGGGTGTCCGTGACACGGACCCGAACCCGGACATTTTCGTAAAAGTCCGGGTTCGGGTTCGGTGTTCGTCGCTTTCTTCGCGCTTTTGTGACGCTTTCTTGGCGCTTTTTGAAAGGCTGCAAAGCAGCCAATCAACAAGCGTCATACTACTTGCCCCAAGAGGCCATCACAGCCATGCCTACTATTGGCATGGCTGTGATTGGCCAGAGCACCATGTGACCCAGCCTCTATTTAAGCTGGAGTCACATAGCGCCGCCCGTCACTCTGCTCTGATTAGCGTAGGGAGAGGTTGCGGCTGCGACAGTAGGGCGAGATTAGGCAGATTAACTCCTCCAAAGGACTTGATTAACTGATCGATCTGCAGCTGTGGATCATTGAGCTGCTGATCCTCAATTGCTCACTGTTTTTAGGCTGCACAGACCGTTTGTCAGTCTCATTTTTCTGGGGTGATCGGCGGCCATTTTGTGTCTTGTGGTGCGCCAGCACAAGCTGCGACCAAGTGCATTTAACCCTCAATGGTGTGGTTGTTTTTTGGCTAAAGCCTACATCAGGGTGAAGCTGTGACACCAAGTGCATTTAACCAGCAATAGTCTGTTCATTTTTTGGCCATATACAAAATCAGGGGCAAGCTGCGCCTGTCACCAAGTGCATTTAACCCTCAATGGTGTGGTTGTTTTTTGGCTAAAGCCTACATCAGGGTGAAGCTGTCACACCAAGTGCATTTAACCAGCAATAGTCTGTTCATTTTTTGGCCATATACAAAATCAGGGGCAAGCTGCGCCTGTCACCAAGTGCATTTAACCCTCAATGGTGTGGTTGTTTTTTGGCTAAAGCCTACATCAGGGTGAAGCTGTCACACCAAGTGCATTTAACCAGCAATAGTCTGTTCATTTTTTGGCCATATACAAAATCAGGGGCAAGCTGCGCCTGTCACCAAGTGCATTTAACCCTCAATGGTGTGGTTGTTTTTTGGCTAAAGCCTACATCAGGGTGAAGCTGTCACACCAAGTGCATTTAACCAGCAATAGTCTGTTCATTTTTTGGCCATATCCCAGTCTAATTCTGTCACTAAATCCATACCGGTCACCCAGCGCCTAAATACTAGGCCTCAAATTTATATCCAGCTAAATCTGTCCCTAGTGCTGTAGCTGGGCGAGTTATTTAGTGTCCGTTCAAGCACATTTCTTGTTCTGGGTTGAAATACAATTCCCAATTTAGCAATTTCATAATTTAGTGGTTCCTGCTATATCAGAGCTCTTTGAAATCTATCCCAAAAAGGGTATATAATATTGAAGGTGCACATAGGGTCATTCAGAGTAACTTCACACACACCCGCTACTGTGTATTTCCAAGTCTAATTCTGTCACTAAATCCATACCGGTGACCCAGCGCCTAAATACTAGGCCTCAAATTTAATTCCCTCTAAATCTCTCGTTACCCACCGCTGTACTGTTGTTGCTGGGCAAGATATTTAGTGTCCGTCAAAGCACATTTTTTGTTCTGGGTTGAAGTACAATTCCCAATTTAGCAATTTCATAATTTAGTGGTTTCTGCTATATCAGAGCTATTTGAAATCTATCCCAAAAAGGGTATATAATATTGAAGGTGCACATAGGGTCATTCAGAATAACTTCACACACACCCGCTACTGTGTATTTCCAAGTCTAATTCTGTCACTAAACCCATACCTGTCACCCAGCGCCTAAATACTAGGCCTCAAATTTAAATCCCTCTAAATCTCTCGTTACCGTTGTCCTGTTGTAGCTGGGAAAGTTATTTAGTGCCCGTCAAAGCACATTTTTTGTTCTGGGTTGAAGTACAATTCCCAATTTAGCAATTTCATAATTTAGTGGTTCCTGCTATATCAGAGCTATTTGAAATCTATCCCAAAAAGGGTATATAATATTGAAGGTGCACATAGGGTCATTCAGAATAACTTCACACACACCCGCTACTGTGTATTTCCAAGTCTAATTCTGTCACTAAATCCATACCGGTGACCCAGCGCCTAAATACTAGGCCTCAAATTTAATTCCCTCTAAATCTCTCGTTACCCACCGGTGTACTGTTGTTGCTGGGCAAGATATTTAGTGTCCGTCAAAGCACATTTTTTGTTCTGGGTTGAAGTACAATTCCCAATTTAGCAATTTCATAATTTAGTGGTTCCTGCTATATCAGAGCTCTTTGAAATCTATCCCAAAAAGGGTATATAATATTGAAGGTGCACATAGGGTCATTCAGAGTAACTTCACACACACCCGCTACTGTGTATTTCCAAGTCTAATTCTGTCACTAAATCCATACCGGTGACCCAGCGCCTAAATACTAGGCCTCAAATTTAATTCCCTCTAAATCTCTCGTTACCCACCGCTGTACTGTTGTTGCTGGGCAAGATATTTAGTGTCCGTCAAAGCACATTTTTTGTTCTGGGTTGAAGTACAATTCCCAATTTAGCAATTTCATAATTTAGTGGTTTCTGCTATATCAGAGCTATTTGAAATCTATCCCAAAAAGGGTATATAATATTGAAGGTGCACATAGGGTCATTCAGAATAACTTCACACACACCCGCTACTGTGTATTTCCAAGTCTAATTCTGTCACTAAACCCATACCTGTCACCCAGCGCCTAAATACTAGGCCTCAAATTTAAATCCCTCTAAATCTCTCGTTACCGTTGTCCTGTTGTAGCTGGGAAAGTTATTTAGTGCCCGTCAAAGCACATTTTTTGTTCTGGGTTGAAGTACAATTCCCAATTTAGCAATTTCATAATTTAGTGGTTCCTGCTATATCAGAGCTATTTGAAATCTATCCCAAAAAGGGTATATAATATTGAAGGTGCACATTGGGTCATTCAGAATAACTTCACACACACGCTTCTGTGCATTTCCAAGTCTAATTCTGTCACTAAATCCATACCGGTGACCCAGCGCCTAAATACTAGGCCTCAAATTTAATTCCCTCTAAATCTCTCGTTACCCACCGCTGTACTGTTGTTGCTGGGCAAGATATTTAGTGTCCGTCAAAGCACATTTTTTGTTCTGGGTTGAAGTACAATTCCCAATTTAGCAATTTCATAATTTAGTGGTTTCTGCTATATCAGAGCTATTTGAAATCTATCCCAAAAAGGGTATATAATATTGAAGGTGCACATAGGGTCATTCAGAATAACTTCACACACACCCGCTACTGTGTATTTCCAAGTCTAATTCTGTCACTAAATCCATACCGGTGACCCAGCGCCTAAATACTAGGCCTCAAATTTAATTCCCTCTAAATCTCTCGTTACCCACCGTTGTACTGTTGTTGCTGGGCAAGATATTTAGTGTCCGTCAAAGCACATTTTTTGTTCTGGGTTGAAGTACAATTCCCAATTTAGCAATTTCATAATTTAGTGGTTTCTGCTATATCAGAGCTATTTGAAATCTATCCCTAAAAGGGTATATAATATTCAAGGTGCACATTGGGTCATTCAGAATAACTTCACACACACACGCTTCTGTGCATTTCCAAGTCTAATTCTGTCACTAAATCCATACCGGTCACCCAGCGCCTAAATACTAGGCCTCAAATTTATATCCCGCTGAATTTGAATACAATACATTGGGCCAAATAATATATTTGTTGTTGTGGTGAACCATAACAATGAGAAAAACATCTAGTAAGGGACGCGGACGTGGACATGGTCGTGGTGGTGTTAGTGGACCCTCTGGTGCTGGGAGAGGACGTGGCCGTTCTGCCACATCCACACGTCCTAGTGTACCAACTACCTTCAGGTCCCAGTAGCCGCCAGAATTTACAGCGATATATGGTGGGGCCCAATGCCGTTCTAAGGATGGTAAGGCCTGAGCAGGTACAGGCATTAGTCAATTGGGTGGCCGACAGTGGATCCAGCACGTTCACATTATCTCCCACCCAGTCTTCTGCAGAAAGCGCACAGATGGCGCCTGAAAACCAACCCCATCAGTCTGTCACATCACCCCCATGCATACCAGGGAAACTGTCTCAGCCTCAAGTTATGCAGCAGTCTCTTATGCTGTTTGAAGACTCCGCTGGCAGGGTTTCCCAAGGGCATCCACCTAGCCCTTCCCCAGCGGTGAAAGACATAGAATGCACTGACGCACAACCACTTATGTTTCCTGATGATGAGGACATGGGAATACCACCTCAGCATGTCTCTGATGATGACGAAACACAGGTGCCAACTGCTGCGTCTTTCTGCAGTGTGCAGACTGAACAGGAGGTCAGGGATCAAGACTGGGTGGAAGACGATGCAGGGGACGATGAGGTCCTAGACCCCACATGGAATGAAGGTCGTGCCACTGACTTTCACAGTTCGGAGGAAGAGGCAGTGGTGAGACCGAGCCAACAGCGTAGCAAAAGAGGGAGCAGTGGGCAAAAGCAGAACACCCGCCGCCAAGAGACTCCGCCTGCTACTGACCGCCGCCATCTGGGACCGAGCACCCCAAAGGCAGCTTCAAGGAGTTCCCTGGCATGGCACTTCTTCAAACAATGTGCTGACGACAAGACCCGAGTGGCTTGCACGCTGTGCCATCAGAGCCTGAAGCGAGGCATTAACGTTCTGAACCTGAGCACAACCTGCATGACCAGGCACCTGCATGCAAAGCATGAACTGCAGTGGAGTAAACACCTTAAAACCAAGGAAGTCACTCAGGCTCCCCCTGCTACCTCTTCTGCTGCTGCCGCCTCGGCCTATTCTGCTGCTGCCGCCTCGGCCTCTTCCTCCGCCTCTGGAGGAACGTTGGCACCTGCCGCCCAGCAAACAGGGGATGTACCACCAACACCACCACCACCACCTCCGTCACCAAGCGTCTCAACCATGTCACACGCCAGCGTTCAGCTCTCCATCTCACAAACATTTGATAGAAAGCGTAAATTCCCACCTAGCCACCCTCGATCCCTGGCCCTGAATGCCAGCATTTCTAAACTACTGGCCTATGAAATGCTGTCATTTAGGCTGGTGGACACAGACAGCTTCAAACAGCTCATGTCGCTTGCTGTCCCACAGTATGTTGTTCCCAGCCGGCACTACTTCTCCAAGAGAGCCGTGCCTTCCCTGCACAACCAAGTATCCGATAAAATCAAGTGTGCACTGCGCAACGCCATCTGTAGCAAGGTCCACCTAACCACAGATACGTGGACCAGTAAGCACGGCCAGGGACGCTATATCTCCCTAACTGCACACTGGGTAAATGTAGTGGCAGCTGGGCCCCAGGCGGAGAGCTGTTTGGCGCACGTCCTTCCGCCGCCAAGGATCGCAGGGCAACATTCTTTGCCTCCTGTTGCCACCTCCTCCTTCTCGGCTTCCTCCTCCTCTTCTTCCACCTGCTCATCCAGTCAGCCACACACCTTCACCACCAACTTCAGCACAGCCCGGGGTAAACGTCAGCAGGCCATTCTGAAACTCATATGTTTGGGGGACAGGCCCCACACCGCACAGGAGTTGTGGCGGGGTATAGAACAACAGACCGACGAGTGGTTGCTGCCGGTGAGCCTCAAGCCCGGCCTGGTGGTGTGTGATAATGGGCAAAATCTCGTTGCAGCTCTGGGACTAGCCAATTTGACGCACATCCCTTGCTTGGCGCATGTGCTGAATTTGGTGGTGCAGAAGTTCATTCACAACTACCCCGACATGTCAGAGCTGCTGCATAAAGTGCGGGCCGTCTGTTCGCGCTTCCGGCGTTCACATCCTGCTGCTGCTCGCCTGTCTGCGCTACAGCGTAACTTCGGCCTTCCCGCTCACCGCCTCATATGCGACGTGCCCACCAGGTGGAACTCCACCTTGCACATGCTGGACAGACTGTGCGAGCAGCAGCAGGCCATAGTGGAGTTTCAGCTGCAGCACGCACGGGTCAGTCGCACTACAGAACAGCACCACTTCACCACCAATGACTGGGCCTCCATGCGAGACCTGTGTGCCCTGTTGCGCTGTTTCGAGTACTCCACCAACATGGCCAGTGGCGATGACACCGTTATCAGCGTTACAATACCACTTCTATGTCTCCTTGAGAAAACACTTAGGGCGATGATGGAACAGGAGGTGGCCCAGGAGGAGGAGGAGGAGGATGAGGAAGAGGGGTCATTTTTAGCACTTTCAGGCCAGTCTCTTCGAAGTGACTCAGAGGGAGGTTTTTTGCAACAGCAGAGGCCAGGTACAAATGTGGCCAGCCAGGGCCCACTACTGGAGGACGAGGAGGACGAGGATGAGGAGGAGGTGGAGGAGGATGAGGATGAAGCATGGTCACAGCGGGGTGGCACCCAACGCAGCTCGGGTCCATCACTGGTGCGTGGCTGGGGGGAAAGGCAGGACGATGACGATACGCCTCCCACAGAGGACAGCTTGTCCTTACCCCTGGGCAGCCTGGCACACATGAGCGACTACATGCTGCAGTGCCTGCGCAACGACAGCAGAGTTGCCCACATTTTAACCTGTGCGGACTACTGGGTTGCCACCCTGCTGGATCCACGCTACAAAGACAATGTGCCCACCTTACTTCCTGCACTGGAGCGTGATAGGAAGATGCGCGAGTACAAGCGCACGTTGGTAGACGCGCTACTGAGAGCATTCCCAAATGTCACAGGGGAACAAGTGGAAGCCCAAGGCCAAGGCAGAGGAGGAGCAAGAGGTCGCCAAGGCAGCTGTGTCACGGCCAGCTCCTCTGAGGGCAGGGTTAGCATGGCAGAGATGTGGAAAACTTTTGTCAACACGCCACAGCTAACTGCACCACCACCTGATACGCAACGTGTTAGCAGGAGGCAACATTTTACTAACATGGTGGAACAGTACGTGTGCACACCCCTCCACGTACTGACTGATGGTTCGGCCCCATTCAACTTCTGGGTCTCTAAATTGTCCACGTGGCCAGAGCTAGCCTTTTATGCCTTGGAGGTGCTGGCCTGCCCGGCAGCCAGCGTTTTGTCTGAACGTGTATTCAGCACGGCAGGGGGCGTCATTACAGACAAACGCAGCCGCCTGTCTACAGCCAATGTGGACAAGCTGACGTTCATAAAAATGAACCAGGCATGGATCCCACAGGACCTGTCCGTCCCTTGTCCAGATTAGACATTAACTACCTCCCCATAACCATATATTATTGGACTCCAGGGCACTTCCTCATTCAATCCTATTTTTATTTTCATTTTACCATTATATTGCGATGCTACCCAAAGTTGAATGAACCTCTCCTCTGCCTGTGTGCTAGGCCTAAATATATGCCAATGGACTGTTGCAGTGGTGGCTGACATGAAGCCTGATTCTCTGCTATGACATGCAGACTAATTCTCTGCTGACATGAAGCCAGATTGTCTGTTACGGGACCTCTCTCCTCTGCCTGGGTGCTGGGCCTAAATTTATGACAATGGACTGTTGCAGTGGTGGCTGACGTGAAGCCTGATTCTCTGCTATGACATGCAGACTGATTCTCTGCTGTCATGAAGCCAGATTGTCTGTTACGGGACCTTTCTCCTCTACCTGGGTTCTGGGCCTAAATTTATGAAAATTGACTCTTACAGTGGTGGGTGACGTGAAGCCTGATTCTCTGCTATGATATGAAGACTGATTCTCTGCTGACATGAAGCCAGATTGTCTGTTACGGGACCTTTCTCCTCTGCCTGGGTTCTGGGCCTAAATTTATGAAAATTGACTCTTACAGTGGTGGGTGACGTGAAGCCTGATTCTCTGCTATGATATGAAGACTGATTCTCTGCTGACATGAAGCCAGATTGTCTGTTACGGGACCTTTCTCCTCTGCCTGGGTTCTGGGCCTAAATTTATGAAAATTGACTCTTACAGTGGTGGGTGACGTGAAGCCTGATTCTCTGCTATGATATGAAGACTGATTCTCTGCTGACATGAAGCCAGATTGTCTGTTACGGGACCTTTCTCCTCTGCCTGGGTTCTGGGCCTAAATTTATGAAAATTGACTCTTACAGTGGTGGGTGACGTGAAGCCTGATTCTCTGCTATGATATGAAGACTGATTCTCTGCTGACATGAAGCCAGATTGTCTGTTACGGGACCTTTCTCCTCTGCCTGGGTTCTGGGCCTAAATTTATGAAAATTGACTCTTACAGTGGTGGGTGACGTGAAGCCTGATTCTCTGCTATGATATGAAGACTGATTCTCTGCTGACATGAAGCCAGATTGTCTGTTACGGGACCTTTCTCCTCTGCCTGGGTTCTGGGCCTAAATTTATGAAAATTGACTCTTACAGTGGTGGGTGACGTGAAGCCTGATTCTCTGCTATGATATGAAGACTGATTCTCTGCTGACATGAAGCCAGATTGTCTGTTACGGGACCTTTCTCCTCTGCCTGGGTTCTGGGCCTAAATTTATGAAAATTGACTCTTACAGTGGTGGGTGACGTGAAGCCTGATTCTCTGCTATGATATGAAGACTGATTCTCTGCTGACATGAAGCCAGATTGTCTGTTACGGGACCTTTCTCCTCTGCCTGGGTTCTGGGCCTAAATTTATGAAAATTGACTCTTACAGTGGTGGGTGACGTGAAGCCTGATTCTCTGCTATGATATGAAGACTGATTCTCTGCTGACATGAAGCCAGATTGTCTGTTACGGGACCTTTCTCCTCTGCCTGGGTTCTGGGCCTAAATTTATGAAAATTGACTCTTACAGTGGTGGGTGACGTGAAGCCTGATTCTCTGCTATGATATGAAGACTGATTCTCTGCTGACATGAAGCCAGATTGTCTGTTACGGGACCTTTCTCCTCTGCCTGGGTTCTGGGCCTAAATTTATGAAAATTGACTCTTACAGTGGTGGGTGACGTGAAGCCTGATTCTCTGCTATGATATGAAGACTGATTCTCTGCTGACATGAAGCCAGATTGTCTGTTACGGGACCTTTCTCCTCTGCCTGGGTTCTGGGCCTAAATTTATGAAAATTGACTCTTACAGTGGTGGGTGACGTGAAGCCTGATTCTCTGCTATGATATGAAGACTGATTCTCTGCTGACATGAAGCCAGATTGTCTGTTACGGGACCTCTCTCCTCTGCCTGGGTGCTGGGCCTAAATATATGCCAATGGACTGTTGCAGTGGTGGCTGACGTGAAGCCTCATTCTCTGCTATGACATGCAGACTGATTCTCTGCTGACATGAAGCCAGATTCTCTGTTACGGGACCTCTCTCCTCTGCCTGTGTGTGTGCTGGGCCTAAATATATGCCAATGGACTGTTGCAGTGGTGGCTGACGTGAAGCCTCATTCTCTGCTATGACATGCAGACTGATTCTCTGCTGACATGAAGCCAGATTCTCTGTTACGGGACCTCTCTCCTCTGCCTGTGTGTGTGCTGGGCCTAAATATATGCCAATGGACTGTTGCAGTGGTGGCTGACGTGAAGCCTCATTCTCTGCTATGACATGCAGACTAATTCTCTGCTGACATGAAGACAGATTCTCTGTTACGGGACCTCCCTCCTCTGCCTGGGTGCTGGGCCTAAATATATGCCAATGGACTGTTGCAGTGGTGGCTGACGTGAAGCCTCATTCTCTGCTATGACATGCAGACTAATTCTCTGCTGACATGAAGCCAGATTCTCTGTTACGGGACCTCTCTCCTCTGCCTGGGTGCCGGGGCCTAAATATCTGAGAATGGACTGTTCCAGTGGTGGGTGACGGGAAGCCAGATTCTCTGCTATGGAACCTCTCTCCAATTGATTTTGGTTAATTTTTATTTATTTAATTTTATTTTAATTCATTTCCCTATCCACATTTGTTTGCAGGGGATTTACCTACATGTTGCTGCCTTTTGCAGCCCTCTAGCTCTTTCCTGGGCTGTTTTACAGCCTTTTTAGTGCCGAAAAGTTCGGGTCCCCATTGACTTCAATGGGGTTCGGGTTCGGGACGAAGTTCGGATCGGGTTCGGATCCCGAACCCGAACATTTCCGGGATGTTCGGCCGAACTTCTCGAACCCGAACATCCAGGTGTTCGCTCAACTCTAGTTAAGAACAACATAATTATATAAAGACAGCCAGGTCATTTTTATTATTCAGACCCAATGGTTCCATCGCATTAGTTTTAATAATCCACTCAGCTTCTTTTTGTAATAGTTTACACTTTCTATCTCCTTCTCTCAGACAATTTAACTACTTCTATGCCAGCACATCTTAGAACCATTTGATCTCCCTGATGCATAGTGTGTACGGTATATGCTCAATGAGGCGGGTCGCTCCGATACCAGCTTCAATTGATTTTCTGTGTTCCCTAAAATGAAATATAGGGGGTCTATAGGTCTTACCAATATAGAATCAGCCACATGGGCAGAAAATAACATATACAACATATGTAGTTTTACAATTAGTGAATTGTCTTACTGTGTGTTCTATACCTCCTACACAAATTAATGTACCTCGGTGCACAAAATTACACATAGAGCAGAGTCCACATCTAAAGTTTCCTCTTAGTCCCCATCTCTCCAACCAATTAGTTTGCGAACTCACAAAATTACTACTAGTAATTACATCTCCTATGGTTAGACTATGTCTAAAACTAACAATTGGCATATTCGGTGTTTTATCTCTCAAGAGATGATCTCTTTGTAACATATGCCAATTGTTCAAAATAGCTTTTTTGATTGTTTGGGCCATAGGAAAATACTCAAATGTGAACACGGCTCTAGCGTTCTTTGGCAACTGTCCTCGGATTATTCTTTTCTTTTTCTTACATGATGTCAGACCATTTTTTCTTTGTGTATACGCTTTTTTGTAAGCTTTATCAATAACATGCACTGGATATCCTCTTTGTAATAATCGTATTTTTAGATCTCTACATTGGTCTTCAAAAACTTCTCCACTTGTAATTATATTTGCTAACCGCAAAAATTGGCCAAAAGGGACTGCTGTCAGCACATGTGGGGGATGAAAACTCTTAAAATGTAATAGGGCATTAGTAGAAGTGGGTTTTCTATATATTGTGGTGTCTAGACTGCCGTGCTTCACACTCACTTCAACATCCAAAACTCTAATTCTTGTTCTTCTATTCTACTTGTAAATCGCATATTCATATCATTGACATTATTGAGATGTTCTACAAAGGAGTGAAACAAATTCTTATCACCAGCCCATACAATAAAGACATCATTGATGTATCTTAAAAATAATGTATTTCAAATATGGATTGCTAACCTTAAAAATATATTTCTCCTCAAAGGCTGCCAAAAATAAATTAGCAAAGGTACAGGATATTTATATCCAAACGCACTGCAGAGAAGCTCTATCCACGTGTTTTTTTCGGGAAAATTGATGGGTAATTGTACACCTCCTTTTGCTGTATGGGCTGAATTACGTAGTGGTGAAATTTTTTATGTCAAACATGTTTTTGGGGGGAAAATTGATGGGTGATTGTACACTTCCTTTTGCTGTATGAGCCAAATTACGTAGTGTTGAAATTTTTAATTTCTTTCTTTCAAAATTCTTTTTATTGATTTACATGTATCAAAAGTGGTCAAATATGGAATAAATTCAATGACATGAGATTCATACATTATCATATTAAGATTGGGGTAACAATTGAGGAGGACTAAAAAGGTAGTTAGTAAGACCTACAATGTAGCACTCCAACTCATCGTACATCAGATCATTGTTTAACAGCATAAACGGTATGATGAATAATATAAACAAGCTAATTCTGAAGATTAAGGAAATCCGCAATAACTAGACCAAGTACTAATATAGCTTGCAATGAAGGTAGGAGAATGATGAGAGGTAAGAGAAGGGACAAAGGGGAATGAAGGGGAGTGGTAGGGAAAAACCAGGAATATGAGGGGGGGTAAAGGTAGGTGGAACTTAACAAATGATTCCTCAAGACGATCCATTCAATGAATATTCAATACATTGGCTATATCCAAGCGAACAGTAATAGCTCTAGGGATTTTAGACTCAGAGGCACCATGACGTCGGCATCCAACCTTCTATTATTCCCGCTAATGCCATAATGAGGGAGAATAAGTTACACACTATACTATGGAGTGATTACAAAATTGAAGATTTCCACGTTATGCCATTGTTTTACATGGCTTCCAAATCATTTCATACTTATTATGGTTCCTAAGTTCCCAATGGGAGAGTTCCTCCAACCTGGCTTTGTCATTTACTTTGGCAAACCAATGTGATCTAGATGGTATATCCTCGGACTTCCATTTAGTAGCAATAAGTAGTCTACCTGATGCTAGTAGAATTCTTATTAAACTTTTTTCTAAGTTAGAGAGGGATGGAGGCAAGAGGGAGAGTAAGGCTATTTCTGGAAGGCGAGGAAGTTTGCCATCTGAGACTTTTAGAATCTTCCTAATCTGAAGGAAGATATCGTCCCAAAATCCTGTTAGTTTAGGGCAGGACCACCAAATGTGGAGGAAATCTCCCACGTGTGTGAGGCATCTCCAACATTTATTGGAGGTAAGGGTGTATACAAACCGGATTCCCAAAAAGTTGGGACACTAAACAAATTGTGAATAAAAACTGAATACAATGATGTGGAGATGGCAAATGTCAATATTTTATTTGTAATAGAACGTAGATGACAGATCAAACGTTTAATCCGAGTAAATGTATTATTTTAAAGGAAAAATGCGTTGATTCAAAATGTGTCAACAAATCCCCAAAAAGTTGGGACAAGTAGCAATAAGAGGCTGGAAAAAGTAAATTTGAGCATAACGAAGAGCTGGAAGACCAATTAACACTAATTAGGTCAATTGGCAACATGATTGGGTATAAAAAGAGCTTCTCAGAGTGGCAGTGTCTCTCAGAAGCCAAGATGGGTAGAGGATCACCAATTCCCACAATGTTGTGCAGAAAGATAGTGGAGCAATATCAGAAAGGTGTTACCCAGCGAAAAATTGCAAAGACTTTGCATCTATCATCATCAACTGTGCATAACATCATCCGAAGATTCAGAGAATCTGGAACAATCTCTGTGCGTAAGGGTCAAGGCTGTAAAACAATACTGGATGCCCGTGATCTCCGGGCCCTTAAACGACACTGCACCACAAACAGGAATGCTACTGTAAAGGAAATCACAGAATGGGCTCAGGAATACTTCCAGAAACCATTGTCAGTGAACACAATCCACCGTGCCGTCCGCCGTTGCCAGCTGAAACTCTACAGTGCAAAGAAGAAGCCATTTCTAAGCAAGATCCACAAGCTCAGGCCTTTTCACTGGGCCAGGGATCATTTAAAATGGAGTGTGGCAAAATGGAAGACTGTTCTGTGGTCAGACGAGTCACGATTCAAAGTTCAGCTGTTTGAGGAGACGGCGTGCGCTGTGCGCACGTGTCGTCTCTCTTCCTGCTCACCGCTGTATGTCTATGGGACAGCAGCAGTAAACAGCACGCGTCATCTGCTCAAACAGCTGATCGGCGGGGGTCTCAGGTGTCGGACTATGTTTTTAGCACATTATTACAAGATTTAGGGCCACGCTTTTAATTTTGCCCAGAGCCACATTTTGTCTAAAACCGTCCCTGACTACCCTTATCTCCCGTGAGTGCCGAATCCGTGACGACAATCGGTAAGATCATTCCGATTATCACTTGTGTAGCAGACCCAGTGACATTGAGCCGGCGGCAGTTGCTACCTTCTGGGCCAGGGGGTGATACGTCACCAAGGCGAGAAACTGTTACGGAAATGTGTGACTATGTGAAAAATGCTGTTTCTGAACAGACGGGAAAGCCTGTTGTGATTGGAAGAAGGGTATTGTGTTGCCTAAAGTGCCTGTGACCAAGGCTAGATTTGGGATGGTGGAAATTAGAGATCCCATGCTAGCCCGGGTAAGACGTAGCATGATAATAAAACCTGAGACTGGTAGAATGATATATGTTTGGGACAATTATGCAGATGCTATGGAGTATCCGGTGGTGAGTCCCTCGAATATGTTAATTAAAAATTCCAACGTTCACAATAGTATATCCTCAATGATGATTGGTACTAAACATCTCTCAGATCTAATACAGATCCATTTTTGTATCAAGTGTTTTCCTTTTATTTAATACCTCCCTGATGGATTTTACATGTGTGTTCTCTTTTACATCCGTTTTACATGTATCCCAATATTTATGCTTATGTGTGTGTCTATATATATATATATGTACCTTTTTATATACATATTTTATGGGTATATATAGATCTCCTACCTTTTTATCCTGATTATATTTACATGCCTTTTGTAAGGGTATGTATAAATATACAGTATAGACACGATGACCCATAGTGGTCACTTATTGCCACGCAAAGTAATGGACACTCGATCACAATAATTTCAAGCACAACCCCCTTTTTTTTTTACCCTTTACCTCTTTTTTTACCCTTTATTTTTTTAATTACCATTTTAGTATACATATATATATATATATATATTTTAATATAAGATATATATTTTTTTTTTCCCCGTGTACCAGTTATGTACATCATCCTATATATATTATATATATATAATTAGTGATGTATAAATTCTTCACTATATACAAACCGGATTCCCAAAAAGTTGGGACACTAAACAAATTGTGAATAAAAACTGAATGCAATGATGTGGAGATGGCAAATGTCAATATTTTATTTGTAATAGAACGTAGATGACAGATCAAACGTTTAATCCGAGTAAATGTATCATTTTAAAGGAAAAATAAGTTGAAAAATCCCAAAAAAGTTGGGACAAGTAGCAATAAGAGGCTGGAAAAAGTAAATTTGAGCATAACGAAGAGCTGGAAGACCAATTAACACTAATTAGTAGGGCTGCGCATCTTCACTCGTCTCACGATTCAATGCGATTACGATTATCAAGTCCACGATTCGATTCGATTCGGCGATGCATCACGATGCATCAAGATTATTACCCAAGTCCCATTGTTTTTCAATTTTACATCAAAAAATTAATTCAATCATTCAGAAATTGCACAAAAATATTTATTTGCATCTATTGTCAGGCGGATCCGTCTGACAAATGCATTGAAATACCGGATCTGTCTCTCCGGTGTCATCTGGAAAAACGGATCCGGTGTTTATTTTTTTCACCGATTTAAAGGTCTGCGCATGCGCAGATCGGAAGAACGGATCCATCAATGCAGCAATTTTAATGCCGGATCTGGCACTAATACATTTCAATATAAGTTTAAAGCTGGATCCGGCAAGTGTTCAGGATTTTTGGCAGGAGAGAAAACTGTAGCATGCTGCGGTATTCTCTCCGGTCAAAAAACGTAAGAGGGACTGAACTGATGCCTCCTGAACGGATTGCTCTCCATTCAGAATGCATTAGGATAAAACTGGTCAGTTCTTTTCCGGTATTGAGCTCCTAGGACGGAACTCTATGCCAGAAAAGAAAAACGCAAGTGTGAAAGAACCTGAGAGACCATCAGTATGTTAGTCCTGGAGGTTTCAGGTTGATAGATCCTGTGTATGCTACATTGTATCCACAATAACCATCCTCTCAGTAGGGACTGATACACGTGTGAAGGGGCTCTGATGGTGCAGGATCAGTAACTGTCAGTAAGGCTACTTTCACACCTGCGTTCAGGTGTCCGCTTGTGAGCTCCGTTTGAAGGGGCTCACAAGCGGCCCTGAACGCAGCCGTCTGGCCCTAATGCATTCTCAGTGGAGGCGGATCCACTGAGAATGCATCCGCCTGCCAGCGCTCAGCCTCCGCTCCGCTCAGTGAGCGGACACCTGAACGCTGCAAGCAGCGTTCGGGTGTCCGCCTGGCCGTGCGGAGGCGAGCGGATCAGTTCCGACTTATAATGGAAGTCAATGGGGACAGATCCGCTTTAAGATGACACCATATGGCTCAATCTTCAAGCGGATCCGTCCCCCATTGACTTTCAATGTAAAGTCTGAACGGATCCGCTCAGGCTACTTTCACACTTAGAAAATTTTTCTAAGTTATAATGCAGACGGATCCGTTCTGAACGGAGCCACCGTCTGCATTAATATGAGCGGATCCGTTCAGAACTGATCCGATCGAACGCTAGTGTGAAAGTAGCCTAAATCTGACACCCCAGCAGTTTCAGATCCCTGCCCTTAGCTGAGAGTTGTCAGTGTGGATCACCTCCTGCTGGGAGCAATCTCCTGAATAGTGTGAGATAAATGTAGACATTCCCAGACTGGCCACTAGGGGCCGCTGTTTGACCGCCTTTCATAGACCCGGAACCTAAAGTTCCGTCCACTGTAGACGGAGGGGAAGAATAAGAAGAGACACAACCGGAAGAAATAAAGAAGAAACATGGCGCGGGCGGCAAAGGTATGAGAAGCGGCAATATGAGCTGTGTAGGTGGCAGGCGGTAGGTGTATATGCTGTGTAGGTGGCAGGCGCTTTGGAGGTAGATATTACATAGGTGACAAAACTCACCTCGCCGCCAGCCACCGCACGGCCGCACTGCCGCCTGCTTCTGAGTGTCTGACTGGGAGCCGGAGATGCGCGGAAACCACGCCTCCGGCTCCTCCTCACTCAGTCAGACCTGGCTCACTCAATGTTGTGGCCACCCCCTCTGACACGTCAGCGGGAGGCGGGAAAGAAGGCGCCCAAAAACTTTTTTCCGACTCGGCTGCACGGCGGACGCGACGCTGACGTCATCAACATGCATCGATTATTTAAAGCAACCGCATCGATGCAGAATCGCCGGGGGTCGAATCGCGATGCATCGCTGCATCGATTATATTCGACAGCCCTACTAATTAGGTCAATTGGCAACATGATTGGGTATAAAAAGAGCTTCTCAGAGTGGCAGTGTCTCTCAGAAGCCAAGATGGGTAGAGGATCACCAATTCCCACAATGTTGCGCAGAAAGATAGTGGAGCAATATCAGAAAGGTGTTACCCAGCGAAAAATTGCAAAGACTTTGCATCTATCATCATCAACTGTGCATAACATCATCCAAAGATTCAGAGAATCTGGAACAATCTCTGTGCGTAAGGGTCAAGGCCGTAAAACCATACTGGATGCCCGTGATCTCCAGGCCCTTAAACGACACTGCACCACAAACAGGAATGCTACTGTAAAGGAAATCCCAGAATGGGCTCAGGAATACTTCCAGAAACCATTGTCAGTGAACACAATCCACCGTGCCATCCGCCATTGCCAGCTGAAACTCTACAGTGCAAAGAAGAAGCCATTTCTAAGCAAGATCCACAAGCTCAGGCCTTTTCACTGGGCCAGGGATCATTTAAAATGGAGTGTGGCAAAATGGAAGACTGTTCTGTGGTCAGACGAGTCACGATTCAAAGTTCTTTTTGGAAATCTGGGACGCCATGTCATCCACACCAAAGAGGACAAGGACAACCCAAGTTGTTATCAACGCTCAGTTCAGAAGCCTGCATCTCTGATGGTATGGGGCTGCATGAGTGCGTGTGGCATGGGCAGCTTGCATGTCTGGAAAGGCACCATCAATGCAGAAAAATATATTCAGGTTCTAGAACAACATATGCTCCCATCCAGACGTCATCTCTTTCAGGGAAGACCCTGCATTTTTCAACAAGATAATGCCAGACCACATTCTGCATCAATCACAACATCATGGCTGCATAGGAGAAGGATCCAGGTACTGAAATGGCCAGTCTGCAGTCCAGAACTTTCACCTATAGAGAACATTTGGCGCATCATAAAGAGGAAGGTGCAACAGAGAAGGCCCAAGACGATTGAACAGTTAGAGGCCTGTATTAGACAAGAATGGGAGAGCATTCCTATTTCTAAACTTGAGAAACTGGTCTCCTCGGTCCCCAGATGTCTGTTGAGTGTTGTAAGAAGAAGGGGAGATGCCACACAGTGGTGAATATGGCCTTGTCCCAACTTTTTGGGGATTTGTTGACACCATGAAATTCTGGGGTATCTTGGGACAGGGTATCTTGGGACAGGAGCGGCAGCCCATTTAACCATCAGCAGATGCATGGTGCGTTCCACCGTGGAACGTGCAGAAACCGGAAGTGCGAGGTGCGTTCCACGGTGGACCGCACGGAACCGGAAGTTTGCGCCCTGCACGCGCACTCCCGGAAGCAGGTCTCCACTTGCTCAGCCCCTGTCCCAGGCGGTGTCCCACACACATTGGTGGGCTTCCTGACCCTATATATACTTACTCAGGTATTTTCATTTTAATACTATATATGATTTTATAATTATTGCTCCTGATGAAGGGGTATGCACACACCGAAACTGGTTGAGCTGAAACCTTCAATAAAGAGACAAATTCTTCAATAAGGAAACTGACGTGAAGCCTTCTTCCGACTGGGCTACCATCAACATCTAACACTCTACAGGTGATTCTGTCTAGGGGGGTTTCTTGGTTTCTGCTGGTGTCTTGCTTATCCGGCAGGCCACCCCCCTGTGAAGTGAGTACTATCTCATATATATGCCAAGTAATATTCTCAAATATTCTTTGGTATCTCTGGCAATATTTTATATTTTGGGCTACCTCCACACAAAAAATGTGTGTCTTTTTTACATATTATAATATACTCCCGATGGTGGCTGTCTTCTACACGGGGATATATTCCAAGCTTTACCTACTGGCTTTTGTCCCCAAAAAATTGTATAGAAGTGCTCTTACCCAAAAGCACTGCTACACTTCACTGTGCACTACTCATCTTATGCTGATAGTTGCAGTTAAATTTTCTACCATTTTACTTTGGGATCTGGCGCTTCCATCTGGGGCTCGACCAGTCATTCTGGGTCCATTACTCAGTAATGAACCCTCTTTGGTACTGACCATTTATCAATTTAATAAGAATGGGTCTGGAGATGGTGGCGCCGTGGTGCCGGCCGAGGCAGAGAAGATGGAAGATGGTTCTGCGGAACCAGGTAATGTGTCTGATATGGAGGCTGAATCCAAGAGACTCGTGGTAGGAAGTAGCCAGGACCTGGTCAGGAAAGTCATTCCCTCTGCCGTCAATGTCTTTCAGAAAGCCAGCGGTCTGCTGGGGAAGAAATACGAGGAGACAGACGACCAGCATGCAGATGTTTGTCTACTACTGTGAGATGACTCTCCTAGAGCCAACATGAATGGGGAACAATATTCTGGGAGACCCTCTGGAGGGAATGCCAGAAGATGAAGAGTCTGATAAGGACGCCAGTATCCTCAGTGCCTCCAACCTTGATGACAAAGAAAAGGAGGAACTGGTAGTGCGGGTATGTGATACCATATCTGAGAGGGGTGAAAAAAATATTAAAGAGAATGCAGACTCCAAGAAGACAAAGGCTGAAGAAGCTAAGGCTGATGTGTTGGAGTGGGAGAAATCCTCAGCTACTGCAGAGCCCAAAGAAGAGGCTGAAGGAGAGTCTGCCGAAGTGGAAAAAGCCTATGTAGAAGCAGAGGTCTATGAACCTGAGGAAGCCATTGAGAAAACCACTGCTTAGAAGAAGGAAGAGAGTGGAAATAAAACTTATGGTCGTTCCAGAGCTAGCAAATCGAGAAGCAGAAATTCTGGAAAAACTAGAAAAAAAGAAGTGAGCCAGAGGAGTTTAAAATGAGGAAGCGGCAACAAGCATGCTCTAGTGGAAGAGCTGCAGCAGTCCAGGAAAGGACCTGGGCATAGGCGAGAGCCAAAGAGACTAAGAGAGCGAGATCAGAGAGCGCGAGAGCGTTTCATTGTAGCTCGTGGAAGAGTAAAACGAGAGTGTCTGGCCATTAGATGGACACTGGAGTCTCTTAGACAATGTCCATTAGGCAGAACGTCTGTTTGGTGATAAACCAAGCTCCTCTGACAAAGGTGTGGAAAAATAAAGGGGAAGGTCTGTGGCGGATGCCCTCTCACGAGCATCCGGGTATTACAATTATTCACCCCCATAGGTGTGAACAGACATGGGTGGAAGGCATGTATGTCCCACTCAGGTACCTCAGATGGGTGAGACAACTAAAATCCAGAGAGTTGCAGTAGTCTCAGCAAAGCATAGTTTGCTGAGACAGTTTTGTTTATTAATTCTGGGCTGGATTTTAATTGTATTGGCGGGTAGGCTTGGCAGTGGGATCTGCCAATCCACACCCTTCCGGCATGGGTATTCCCTTCTACCTGAGGTGATCGCAGGTGAGGCCTGCTGTAATCAGGCCGGCATAAAGCGCCTCCTAGTATGTCAGTCTGGGAGAAGTGTGTGTGATCCTGGAGCAGAGGCTCTGTGTGAGTGGTCTCATCCGGGTTGGCTGGGGGGCCACGAGGCTAGGCGATAGCCTGAACTTTGGGGGACGGGGTGACGCCTGTGAAACAAGGATCACAAGGCCAGAGTCGGGAGGACTACTGGGCCACAATCCCCCTAAAGGTATTGAAGTGTCACAGCCTGGAGGTTGCTGGACTGTATGGCTGAGGAAAGCCGCATTTGTGTATCATGTGTGAACAGGGCTCTCTAGGTGAGTCAGGGATACATTTATGTGTTTAGTTAGAACCTAGCATGGCAAGGGTTTGTTATTTTGTGTGGATGTCACACGTGATAAGTTGAAGCTGCGACTTCGTAACCTGTGCTTTGTTGAAGTGTCTGAAATAAAGCAAGAGTTTGGACATTATAACCGTGTCTGTGACCCCCCCCCCGTAAAAGATGATCCCTTACACAAAGCCTCCATATAAGTGTTACTGCCAGGCACAGTGTTCTACACCACTATAAAGGCTCTCTGCAGCCAGGAAATAGCAGTTTTTTAACTAAATTCACCCGTGAATATATATTCGGATCAAACCAAATTTTTACCCAAAAATTCTGCGAACCGGCAAATCGAATTTTTGAAAAATTCACTCATCTCTAGCAACCACATACATCACCTGCATGAGTAATGTGTCTAACTCCTTGATGGGCTAACACATATCATACTCCCGTTCTTGCGCGAGTATGTGCACACGCCTGCGCAGTCCCTGCTTCTGAACGCTGTACACCTGCACGTCTTGGGCCGATATCTGAGGTTACTGTGAACCACGTGGAACCCACTGTTATGTAAGTTATATGTGTTCCTATACATTTATAATACACACTGTTACAAGTAGAGATTCTTGGTTAAACATACCCACAAAGGAGGTGTTTATTTTCTCCACTCCCCCATCACCCAGACCCTTATTGAGGGCTACTTAAGGGGTTTTCTGTTACACATCTCACTGCTTGATAAAGACTACACGTTAAAACGTCACCATGTTTGTTGACTGAATAAACTGCAAGATTATTTTGAACTGACGAGTGCTGTGGATCCCTTCTACTAGCTTAATATTTGTCTGGGACCTTCAAGCCTGGGTCCCCATCCGCATGCACCACTTGTCCTGTGGACTACTATCAGGTATCCTCAGGATCATAATAATTCTTCCCAAGTTGGGTTGTAGTGCTGTTTAATTTTGATGGTACTAGCAGTTAACAGTCACAATGTGTTAACTAGATGTGATAACTCACCAAATGTGACTGTCTGTATGTTGACAATAGAGGTGTCACCTGTGCCAACTAACTGGTTTAGCTTTGGGCTAAACCCTAAGGTTGTTATTCTGGCTCTCGCCTGATCTTTAACCTTTAACCCCATACAGGGATCTGGACTTTGCTGCAGGGAAGCGACCAGACAGTTACCACTTGGGATAGTCCCAGTATAATTGGCAGCTGACTCACTGGGGTCAGAAGCTTGAGGCACAGAAAACGCACCAAAATGCACCAAAACCGCAGTTACAGTCTGGACAGTCTCTAATACTGGAACTACAGATAATGGCAACAGAACTGGAGACACTAGGAAAGCTTGCAGATGGGATAGTGATGGATGCAGAAACAAGGCAGGTAGGAAGCAAGACTGTACCACAGACAGGTAGATGGACTGGGAGAAGTTAGGCTACTTTCACACTCGATTTGGTGCCGATCCGTCAGATAATACAACCGCATGCATCCATTCAGATTGGATCCATTTGTATTATCTGTAACATAGCCAAAAGGATCCATCTTGAACACCATTTAAAGTCAATGGGGACGGATCCGTTTTCTATTGTGCCATATTGTGTCCGTGAAAACGGTACATCGTTGCAAGCAGCATTTTGGTGTCCGCCTCCAGAGAGGAATGGAGGTGGAACGGAGGCAAACTGATGCATTCTGAGCGGATCCTTTTCCAATCAGAATGCATTAGGGCAAAACTGATCCGTTTTGGACAGTGTGTGAGAGCCCTGAAACGGATCTCAGAAACGGAAACCAAAACACCAGTTTGAAAGTAGCCTTAAACACAAGCCTGAACTGAAAGCTAAACTGTGATTTCAGGAGTACACAGGGAAGATTGGTACACAGCAGGAACGCAGACGGAAACACAGACTGGATAACCAAGGAAGTCACTGAAGCAGAAGTCTTCCAAACACCTTTTCTGGTCACAGGGGACCTTAAGCTCACGTGCCTGGAGAGTGTGCCTTATATACCTAGTAACTCTCAGTCATTGGCTAGGGAAAAATTTGCAGATGGGTGCACTGGCCCTTTAAGTGGCCACTAGAAGGGGAACAGAGACTTGAGCAATGGCAGCAGCTTGCAGAGGACGTCAGTCAGCATGATTAGTAGCAGGGCAGCGTCAGGAACAGACCACTGACTGAACAAGAGGTTAATAGCTCTAGGTTGGGGATGCCCAACCTGCAGCCCTCCAGCTGTTGCAACAGGTTATTGGTAGACTTGAGAACAGAGAAAGGTAGTAAACACAGATGAAAAAAAAAGATGTCTAAGAAAAATTGGGAAGATTTAATATGAAAAAACTTTGGAATATGCCTAAATACTGTACAGCAGGTTGAAGATGAGCATTAAAGATCAGACAACTGCTGCAAAAGCCAAAAATAATTATTTTAGCTTTTTTTCAGAACTAAAGTTATTTTGCTATACGTTCAATGCAAATATGACAGAAGCTAAGGGCCAAGGTTCTTCAAAAAGTCTTTTAAGACGATTACTTAAAACACAGCGTCCTACAGTATATTAATAATGGCAGTTGATGTGGTGGGCTGTTACAGTAGGTCCATGAGCACAGGTATGTTAGATAAAGGATATGAGAACAAAGGTGTAGACTGAGGCTTTATTGAAACGTATTGATTTCCATCAGTTATTGTGAGCCAAAAAACAGGCGCAGGTCAAAAACACAGAAGTGGACTAAACCTTTCCTTTTTACCTTATCTCTGTGTAGGCCCCACTCTTGGTTTTGACCCATATTCACTGATGGAAATCACTGATCAAACATGAACTTTGTCAGGTTAAAGTACCAGGTGTTGTAATATAACAAAGTAGGCAGTTTATCTTTAAAGCACATTTTTTTAAAGGCTATGTACACCTTTAGAGGCTATTTATGTTTATGATTGCATTTTACAAATTTTTGGCTAACAATCATATTTTCAGTGGGCCTTTATTAAAATATTGAGCCGTTCTGTCACAAAGGGTTAACATTTTTTTTAAAAATAAACCTTATATCTAAACTACTAAGAAGACGCAAATACTTATTTAAGCCACATTCTTTTTAGTAGGATAAGAACTGAGCTATAATTAGCAATTATGTCAGAGAGCAGAGATAAGGAGGATCCATCAGCTCCCCAACTGATGGAAAAGAGAGAAAATCCAGAGGCTGCTTCTAGAGCATCTCAGCTATGTACAGAAAAAAGGCACCATATTTTTAATTAAAAAAATCAAATGAAAAAAAAAATATTTTCAGCTCAAAATTAGTACAATGCAATAATTACCAAAATTGCCCCAAAAGTGTACAGTCCTGGTTAAAAGTTTGGAGAATGACACAAATATTAGTTTTCACAAAGTTTGCTGCTAAACTGCTTTTAGATCTTTGTTTCAGTTGTTTTTGTGATGTAGTGAAATATAATTACACGCACTTCATACGTTTCAAAGGCTTTTATCAACAATTACATGACATTTATGCAAAGAGTCAGTATTTGAGTGTTGGCCCTTCTTTTTCAGGACCTCTGCAATTCGACTGGGCATGCTCTCAATCAACTTCTGGGCCAATTCCTGACTGATAGCAACCCTTTCTTTCATAATCACTTCTTGGAGTTTGTCAGAATTAGTGGGTTTTTGTTTGTCCACCCGCCTCTTGAGGATTGACCACAAGTTCTCAATGGGATTAAGATCTGTGGAGTTTCCAGGCCATGGACCCAAAATGTCAACGTTTTGGTCCCCGAGCCACTTAGTTATCACTTTTGCCTTATTGCACCATCGTGCTGGAAAATGCATTGTTCTTCACCAAACTGTTGTTGGATTGTTGGAAGAAGTTGCTGTTGGGGGGTGTTTTGGTACCATTCTTTATTCATGGCTGTGTTTTTGGGCAAAATTGTTAGTGAGCCCACTCCCTTGGATGAGAAGCAACCCCACACATGAATGGTCTCAGGATGCTTTACTGTTGGCATGACACAGGACTGATGGTAGCGCTCACCTTTTCTTTTCCGTACAAGCCTTTTTCCTGATGCCCCAAACAATCGGAAAGAGGCTTCATCGGAGAATATGACTTTGCCCCAGTCCTCAGCAGTCCATTCACCATATTTTCTGCAGAAGATCAATCTGTCCCTGATGTTTTTTTGGGGAGAGAAGTGTCTTCTTTGCTGCCCTTCTTGACACCAGGCCATCTTCCAAAAGTCTTCGCCTCATTGTGCGTGCAGATGCGCTCACACCTGCCTGCTGCCATTCCTGAGCAAGCTCTGCACTGGTGGCACTCCGATCCCGCAGCTGAATCCTGGTGCTTGCTGGACTTTCTTGGATGCTCTGAAGCCTTCTTAACAAGAATTGAACCTCTTTCCTTGAAGTTCTTGATGATCCTATAAATTGTTGATTGAAGTGCAATCTTAGTAGCCACAATATCCTTGCCTGTGAAGCCATTTTTATGCAACGCAATAATGGCTGCACGCGTTTCTTTGCAGGTCACCATGGTTAACAATGGAAGAACAATGATTTCAAGCATCACCCTCCTTTTAACAGGTCAAGTCTGCCATTTTAACCCAATCAGCCTGACATAATGATCTCCAGCCTTGTGCTCGTCAACATTCTCACCTGAGTTAACAAGACGATTACTGAAATGATCTCAGCAGGTCCTTTAATGACAGCAATGAAATGCAGTGGAAAGGTTTTTTGGGATTAAGTTAATTTTCATGGCAAAGAAGGACTATGCAATTCATCTGATCACTCTTCATAACATTCTGGAGTATATGCAAATTGCTATTATAAAAACTTAAGCAGCAACTTTTCCAATTTCCAATATTTATGTAATTCTCAAAACTTTTGGCCACGACTGTACATAGCCCTTATTTAAACCTATGAGTACAATGCAATAATAAAAACAAAAATTGCACCCAAAGATGTAAATAGCCTTTAATGTCTAAACAAACCTAAAATAGGTAAAACCATTTGAAATAAATGTTTTCCACCCCCAATGATAGTACCACACAAGGATCATATTCTACCAATCTTCCTGTCAGTACTATATTTGGCTACTAGCAGCCGCTGATCGAAGGCAGCAGTCTAGAGGACATATAGTATCATCACCAGGGCCGGTGCTACCATAAGGCAGACTAAGCGGCCGCCTTAGGGCGCACCCTGGGGGAGGGCGGAAAAATGTGACATGGAGGGGGAGAAATGTGACATGGGGGACTGATGGCTGGGGGATGATGTCTGACATGGGGGTCTGATCTGAGGTCTGATTAACATTGGGGGTCTGATTGCTGGTCTGACCCGAGGTGTAATGGAAAAATATTTTTTCTTATTATCCTCCTCTAAAACCTAGGTGTGTCTTAGAGGGCGAAAAATATGGTCCTTTAAACCAGCCATTGTCTGAAGCAGAGAGAAGATACCAGGACCACAGAGAGGAGAAGCGTGGGGGGGGGGGGGCGCCAAAATGTAGCTTCGCTTGTGTTGGCAAAAATCCTTGCACCGGCCCTGCCAGGGTGCGCCCTAAGGCAGCTGCTTGGTCTGCCTTATGGTAGCACCGGCCCTGATCATCACTAATATAGGTGTTGTGTCTGACTCGCCACCACTAGGTGAGTGTATTACTTATTGTCCTAGTCCAGTGATGGCGAACCTATGGCACGGGTGCCAGAGGCGGCACTCAGAGCCCTCTCTGTGGGCACTTGCACCCTGGAAAAGTCTATGGTGTACCAATATGCCTTAGGCCTCCTGCACACGAAACCCGTGGCCGTGCTGCAGGCCGCAATGCAAGAACACTGACCATGGGGCAGCCGCAGTGGATCACGGACCCATTCACTTTAATGGGTCCACGATCTGCAAAAAGATAGGACATGTTCTATCTTTTTTCGGAACGGAAGTACGGGATGAAACCCCATGGAACCTCTCCGTAGGTTTCCATTCTGTGCTTCCGTTCCGCACCATTCCGCATCTCCGGATTTGGCGGACCCATTAAAGTGAAAGCGTCCGCATCCGTGATGCGGAATGCACGTGGAGCGGTGCCCATGTATTGCGGATCCGCAAATGCGGTCCTCAATATGGCAACGGGACACCTACAGTCATGTGCAGGAGGCCTTAGACTTTCCCTGCCATTCATCAGCGCAGGCGTACTATGAACACCACAGGCAGCGCACTGAGTGTAAACAGGCTTTTATAGCGAAAAGTACATGGAAGATATACTATACTGGACTGTAGTATTCAGGGGAAATTCCCATGTTGGCACTTTGTGATAAATATGTGGGTTTTGGGGTGCAGTTTGGGCACTCGGTCTCTAAAAGGTTTGCCATCACTATCCTAGTCCTAGTCCTAGAAGGGCTCAACTTTTCTTCCTGTTTCAGGAGCAGGATTAGGTTACTAAACGGGGTTACGCCGTGATTTTGATTGATATAAAAATTAACAGACATCAGATACTACATAACAAAACCTTTCTAACAAAGCTACAAACAGAGATCTCCCCATTCACTGCTCCAACAGCTCTGCTAGATTATTTTCAGCCGGGCAGATCATGGGGCATTTCCATTCTGCTACAGCTCTTTCCTTGTAAAAACAAGATATGGCTGGTGACAGTTGAAGATTTAAACTGAGCATGTGTGACCAGCTCAATGAGATGGACAAAAAATAAGGAAAAGAAGAAACAGCAGATGGCACTATATAATATTTTATAGAATAGCTAAGTGGCTATAATAAATACAATACAAAAGTATTTCAGATCCAGGTGATGGTTTGAAACATGTTGAATACTGTTTTATGACACAGCCCTTTAATGCACATAACTAGAGCAAAGTGTTAAAAAATTTGATTTGGCTGTTTCGCCCGAATTTTACAAAAAAATTAGCTTTGTGACAAATTGTTACAAAGCACATTTCTTTGTAAGTAATGGGTGCAATGAAAAGAAGCAGCAATTACTCCGCTCCCCATCATTGTACCCCTCAGATGTCGCATTCATCACTGACCGTGGCATCTGACAGTAATAACACAATGTAAAATAAAAAATATAAATAAATTAAATCATTCTTACCTCGCTACAGCGTGGTTATGTAATACGTCATTTTTTGCAAGATTTGGTGTTTTTTACCGACATTCAGGGAAAATCGATTTGCCACCACAAAGTATAAATTCGGCTTCACAGCTAATTGAATTTTCCCTGACATTCAGATCAAAGTCCACTTTGTGGACGTCGATTCGCTTAACACTACACATAACAAGAAAAAGATGCAGAATAAATATTTGGAAACATAAAATTGAAATTCTTTTGTAGAAAAGGTGAACGCTCAATATCGGGCAGCTGTCACAAGAGCTGTAGGTAATAAATTTATATTGCACTTTAATAGAATCTTAGATATCCAACATGCCACTCCCCATGGCCCTGTCATGTCGCTGGTTTAGGGGAATGCCAAGTGGTGTTGTGCGGCCTATATGTGTCATGGTGCTCCTACCTGGATACAGCGGAACTCCAGGCTTTGGCTCCATAGCATTAAAAAGGGGAATAATTAAGGGATAAAGGAAAAATAACTTGAGTCCAGACCTTCAAATTCAATGGCATCTTTACTTGAATAAACTTTCATCCAAACGATTAGCAGGCTTTGTCTTGGTTCCAGCAGGTTTTGGCATAAACTGGCAGGCAAACTCAATAACTATGCTTTCTCTCTAACTCTGCTATGCTGACAGGCTTGCTCAAATACTCAGCTTTTTTCTTTATGCTGCACTAAACTCTGCTTAAGTCTGGTTTCTGTACTGTAGGTCTGATATGGTATCCTTAGATGGGGTGCCTTGGGCTGTTATTCCCTTCCTGACACTCAGTAAATAACTTATTTTCAGCCGAATAATTATTCCTCTTGCTGATTCCTCTTATGGTGACCGAAGAACGATTTCCTATGGTCCCTATGGCTTCCATACATCTGCTTCCATGGTCAGCAAAGCTGTCCAGACTAGATTAAACTGGAACTGCTGCCCCTCCCTAGCGGTAGGAAGCAGGAGGGGAGAGAATGAAATGGTGAGTTCCATTCTGTCTAAGGATAGCTCTGCCATTTACACTGCCACCTGCTGGTGAACCAGGCATATTACATGTAATAACAATTGCATAGAAAGATTATATCATTACACGATGTAGAGGACCTGGACAGAAATACAAAGATGACATTTAAGTTAGCCCATTAGAGATAGCAGGGTGTAGGAATGGTAACACCACTCTGGGGTGTTACAGATACATCAACGTAAAGTTAATTGCAATGCATGTTTACTCACAAATTTTATTAGATTAGGCGTATTATTATTATTTAGAGCTGGAAATTTTTGTTCTTTTCTCTGAACTTTTTTTTGGCCATATTCACTTCTTCAATGAGCATTCCCTTTTAAAAAAAAACGTTACAATATTTGCTAGCTGCATTGCAGGGTAACAAAATTTTAAATACTGCCATTGAATGACATTGATTAAGAAAATGCAAGCAGGGTACGAAAGTAATTGATTCAATCCCTTACCCCCTCCCTTACATTTAAATGAGCCTTATCTTTGTGGAGAAGTTTACTGTAAGTATTGTGAGAGTGCTTGGGATGAATAAAAGCGTTAGATATTAAATGGTTTCTTTTTTACATTAAATTTGTTTATTGTAGCTAATAAAATTGCTATAAAATGCTAATGAGCTGTTTTGTGCATATATTTCTGTGAGCACAGTTGTAGTGATGTTTTTTGAGATGTTTTTAATTAAAAATGTGTTTATAACGGCTGTGTTAAAATCTATTTAGGATAACTTTTTAATGATTATAATTTTGAATCAAAAGCAAGCATGGTTAATAGGTACACTTATTTATACTTTATTTGTTCAATGACTTTGGATGGTGTAGATTTATGTTGGGGCGTTTAATTGAAGAAATCAAAATAGGCAACAACGTGCTAACAAACTTAGAAAATATGATCTACATAGGTATGGGGAAAAATAAATTAACATACAGAAGACAACAAATCTTCAGTACATCAGCATTTTTCAGGGAACTGGAAATAAATTATGGCAGATTAAAAGAAAAGTTATACAAGCAAAATAAAATTATCTCAGTCTATCTATATTGATCTATGTGTTATGCAGTGGATGCAGAACCACTGTGTCAGCCGAATAGATTTCACTTGGGGCTACTTCTAAGGGTTATCCTGGCAGCCCCCCCTGGTATTCACCCTGTAAACCCTGTACAGGGATCTGGATTTCGCTGCTATGTTTAATCCGATAAGCAGGCCAATGTCAGGGCAGGCAGCTCAGGGTCAGTACAGAGATCAAGCAGAGGTCATCTCCGGCAGCGAAGGGTTAAATTTAGGAAATATGCAGAAGTCAGTACATAAGCAGACCAGCTTATAACATCACACCTCTGCAGGACACTAGCAGACTAGAACCTATTGCTCAGGCACATCTATCTCACACCTACTTATATATTATCTATCTATCTTGAGAAAAGCTTTAGTGTTGAGCCGAAATGTTGCGTCCACATGGGTGAAGAAATATTTTTTCACTTTTATTTTCTGAGTGTGCTGCCTATTTACTTTTTTTTTACTATTGGACATTGGTCTAGTTCCATTTGGCTTGCACCTCTTTCATTTTTTCTATTTCTTCTATTTCTGGTGCTGCCATTTTGCATATCTATCTATCTAATTATCTAAACGTCAGACAAAAAACATGATGTGAACCCTGCCTTAAAGGGAGTCTGTCACCTCCATATGGCCATATACAGTGCTTACATGGCTCTGTAGCACACCTATACAGGATTGTAACAGTATTTTTGTTCTGTTTTTTGGACTTGCACCAGCAGGAAAAACTAAGTTTAATTCATATGCAAATGAGAACTCGCAAGTGCCATGGGGCGGCGTTCAGTGTGTAGGTGCCCAGGCTGCTCTGCCTTCTTTTCACTTTACTCCTCCCCAGCCTCTTCATTTGCCCGCCCTCCAAGTCTCTTGCCTCATCGATGGGTCCAGACTTGGAGGGCGGGCAAAGGAAGAGGCTGGGGAGGAGTAAAGTGAAAAGAAGGCAGAGCAGCCTGAGCACCTACACACTGAACTTGCGAGTGCTCATTTGCATATGAATTAAACTTTGTTTTTCCTGCTGGTGCAAGTCGAAAGAAAAGAACAAAGGTACTGTTACAATCCTGTATAGGTGTGCTACAGAGCCATGTAAGCACTGTATATGGCTATATGGAGGTGACAGACTCCCTTTAAAAAGTACACAGGAGTCCCATGATGCATCAGTGAATGGTCTACTGCATCTCCTATATTATAGCTAAGCACACCATTTTGATGCCTGAGCAAATGTTTAATACTGATCTGATCAGTCTTGACTTTGAATTTGCTATCTAAAACAACAGATTTTTACACGAGTTTTAAAATTAGATGTCAAGCTTCAGTCCCTAGACCTGGACCATGAATTGTGCAGACATTGACTTGCATGACAAGGGGAGGACATCTAGTACCATCTGTACAAACTGTGCAGCTGTACAGCAACCCTACAGGCAGTTAGATCCACGTCATCAAGTTTTTAAATTGCAAACTAAGAAGCAAAGAGTGTGTAAGAGATATAGTACATTTGGGACATGCCATTTTTGCCTCTTGTGGTGTATTTTGTTTAGTAAATAGTTATCTTAAAGTATCTTATAAAGTTGCAGATTTTTTTCATTTATACAATGATTAAACGGGTTGTCCACCTTATATACAATCAATTCAGTTGTGTGCCATTTCTCTCTTTCTGTCAAGGCCTTTGCCTTCCATACCTTATCCCCCATAAAGCCCCAATGATCTCATCCTGAACATGGTTGTTGATAGAGGACCTTGTGACATGACCCCATCCATCAGCATCTCCCAATGAAACTCACTGTGTCAATGATATTTTCCTTCCTCAATACAGGTCCTGGATTACTAGAAAAGCGGCATAGTCAATATTCAAATTTGCGATATTTTGCGAATTTTTGGTCGAACATTCACCATAAATTTGCAAATTTGAGAATTCGTGATCTCCAGCCATCATTTTCTTTTTTTTTTTATAAACAATTTTTATTGTTTTTTAAATTATCCATACATATGTATATTATAAAATAGTACATCGCACAGTTATTATTTTCTTGATTGTGATTGGAATATTCACGATCAACACTAACGGATAGGCAACTTTCCTATTGGTTGCTAAAGATGTTGCTAAGTGCCGATATTCACGATAAATTCGCGATTAGAATATTTGCGAATAACAATATTTGTGAATACGAATATATAGCACTATAATCTAAATATTTGCGAATTCTCAAAGTGGTCATAATTGAGATAAAAAAATTTGATTCAAATATTCGCGCTCAACACTACTGATGAATGAGGTCAGGTTACATGATCAGCCATGATCATCCACAGACATAGCCAGGGGCAGATTGGCCATAGACCCTATGGGGTAATTTCCTGGTGTGGGATGATGCCCCAGTGGGCCACCCAAGTCCTCCTCTCTGCCGCTGACTGGGTACATAATGAGCTCTCAACAGTAATTAACACATTAAGAATCAGGTACCCATGTGCATGGCCGGTGACAGCACATGCTCTCCTGAGCTTGACTGCTGTGGTCTGCACCTCACCTCCTAAGCCCTCTGCTCCATAGACAACTGGAGGAAGAGAACAGAAGATGGTAGCTATTGATGGTCACCACAGAGGGCCAGCTTTTGGAGCAGCATATTGTTGTACACTGTTTATTTGGTTCTGCTGGGATGGTATTTCCCCCCATGGTATTGTTGACCCTTATATTTGTGATTCCCTGCCTTATGTTAATTTGGACCTGCCTACAAAATGGGGCCACTTTTAGGTTTTTTTCCAGGGTCACATTAAGTTCCCAGTCTGCCCCTGGACAAAGCGGGGAGATATGTGGATGGCAAGAGGGTATGGCTTCAAAAACAGAATAAACTGTGCAGAAATTCTGAAATAAGCTGCCTATAGCCCCTTTACTCACTCTTCTCTACTGGCTATGTACAGTATAATAATCCAACAAGGATATATGGATACCCACTATATCATATGAAATAATATCCAAATGCAAAATGTAATGAAAACATACACAGCTTTTTATAATCACATAAATACTCACGAATGACATAGCACAAGATTAAAAACACAATTAAAGGGGGGCGGAGCCTAACCGCTGAATAAGACGGAGGCTTGAGCAGGAGCTCTCTCCCTTCAAACCCACATTACTCAGCTTTTGCACTTTACAAATAGATCCGACATGGGCAAAATCGGCAGAGATAGATCCAGGGATGCCCCTGACACCCCGAGATTGAAGAAAAATCAGGGAGACATGGACAGATTCTTCAGCAAGAAGTCGGCACTGTCCCCGGCCCGCGCAGCTAAGATGGCGGCCCGTCGCATTGAAAATGAAACAAAGCGGGAATCGGAGCATGAAGATGAAGGGGATGCAGAATATATGGACACTCCTGAAGAAGAAACGATACAGAAAGAGAGTGATACGCTCACCAAAGCCTTCTTCAAGGAGATGCTATCTCAAGCATTAGCTCCCCTACTTCAGGAGGTACGTGACCTCAGGCATGACATGCGCGCCCTGGGAACTGGGTCGAACATTTAGAAGCTCGACAAGAGCAAACAGTAGCACATAGTGCTGACATGTTATCCGCAATGGAAGCGCAAGTCTCCTCGCTTAACAACGCTTTCCTCATGATCGAGGATCAACAAAATAGGAGCAGACGCAAAAACATAAGAATGAAGGGGCTGGAAGAGTCAGTCGCCCCAGATGAACTGGAAGCGGCTGCCAGGTCCTTATTTGCTAAACTGCTTGGGGAAAGCAGGGCCGCAGAAATCATCATTGAGAGAATACATCGCTCACTGCGCCCCATACCCAAAGAGGGAGAAGCTCCCAGAGATGTGATATGCGGTTTGCTAAGCTTCAGAGACACAGCATCCATTTTGCAGGCATCCCGCAAAAATGCAGAACTCAAACATGGCGCCTCATCAATCTCTCTATTCCAGGACATTGCTTCCTCCATCCTGGCAAGCGCAGGATCCTAAAACCCCTAACAGACCATTTGAGGAACCATAAGCTTCTGTATAAATGGTTATACCCGTTTGGGATTACATTTGCCAGAAATGGTCGCCGCTGTGTTGTCCACTCACCACAAGACTTACCCCTGGCCTGGAAGGTCCTGGAAGGAGATTCCCCCCATTAAGATGGACAACTGGCTAGCAGTGGACATTTCAGTTACAAAACTCCCACAGCTTCTCATACAAGAAGCTTGGTCAATGCAGCCCAAGCAAAAAACATCCAATAGTAGAAAGATGCTGGGGATGAGGGATCATACCTGATCTCAATCAGAATCGAGCTGGTCTGTTTTTTAGGATACGCCATCTATGATCTACTGAGGAACTGTCGCAGCACCGTCTGAAGAAGATGTGCTTTCCTCCCAACAGCGCAGCACCACAAGCAATAATCGCTATATATTTAAGGTTCCATGTGATTCTGTTGTGTGTTCAGAGCTAAATGGACTTCACAGTAGGGAAGTCATATGCGATAGATTGAGTTTAGTCTTTCATTAGAAGTGCATTCCTTGAGCTGCCTAAATCAATAGCTTTAATCGTTTCGATTGCTTTAATCGTTTACATTTACTTATGCTTTAGTTAGGTAATATTTTTTGTTATATGTAATGTGGGTGGGATGACTCGGGTTTGGATACATCTCGGTCCCTACATGATTTGTTATGGGTTATCACAGTGGCCCCACTCCACTATCCACTTGATATATCACCCATCTTCTCATGTGCCCAGTTCATTATTCTCATTTGTAAGTCCCTTTGTATTCAGCTTACTTACAGATTATGTACTCAGCTTACTTACAGGTTATGTACTCAGTTTACTTAATTTCTATGTACAGTCGTGGCCAAAAGTTTTGAGAATTACATAAATATAGAAAATTGGAAAAGTTGCTGCTTAAGATTTTATAATAGCAATTTGCATATACTCCAGAATGTTATGAAGAGTGATCAGATGAATTGCATAGTCCTTCTTTGCCATGAAAATTAACTTAATCCCCAAAAAAACTTTCCACTGCATTGCTGTCATTAAATGACCTGCTGAGATCATTTCAGTAATCATCTTGTTAACTTATGTGAGAATGTTGACAAGCACAAGGCTGGAGATCATTATGTCAGGCTGATTGGGTTAAAATGGCAGACTTGACCTGTTAAAAGGAGGGTGATGCTTGAAATCATTGTTCTTCCATTGTTAACCATGGTGACCTGCAAAGAAACGCGTGCAGCCATCATTGCGTTGCATAAAAATGGCTTCACAGGCAAGGATATTGTGGCTACTAAGATTGCACCTCAATCAACAATTTATAGGATCATCAAGAACTTCAAGGAAAGAGGTTCAATTCTTGTTAAGAAGGCTTCAGGGCGTCCAAGAAAGTCCAGCAAGCGCCAGAATCATCTCCTAAAGAGGATTCAGCTGCGGGATCGGAGTGCCACCAGTGCAGAGCTTGCTCAGGAATGGCAGCAGGCAGGTGTGAGCGCATCTGCACGCACAGTGAGGCGAAGACTTTTGGAAGATAGCCTGGTGTCAATAAGGGCAGCAAAGAAGCCACTTCTCTCCAAAAAAAACCCCATCAGGGACAGATTGATCTTCTGCAGAAAATATGGTGAATGGACTGCTGAGGACTGGGGCAAAGTCATATTCTCCGATGAAACCTCTTTCCGATTGTTTGAGGCATCAGGAAAAAGGCTTGTCCGGAGAAGAAAAGGTGAGCGCTACCATCAGTCCTGTGTCATGCCAACAGTAAAGCATCCTGAGACCATTCATGTGTGGGGTTGCTTCTCATCCAAGGGAGTGGGCTCACTCACAATTTTGCCCAAAAACACAGCCATGAATAAAGAATGGTACCAAAACACCCTCCAACAGCAACTTCTTCCAATAATCCAACAAAAGCTTGGTGAAGAACAATGCATTTTCCAGCACGATGGAGCACCGTGCCATAAGGCAAAAGTGATAACTAAGTGGCTCGGGGACCAAAACGTTGACATTTTGGGTCCATGGCTTGGAAACTCCCCAGATCTTAATCCCATTGAGAACTTGTGGTCAATCCTCAAGAGGCTGGTGGACAAACAAAAACCCACTAATTCTGAC
The DNA here is from genome assembly GCF_014858855.1 of Bufo gargarizans. Lineage (NCBI taxonomy): Eukaryota > Metazoa > Chordata > Amphibia > Anura > Bufonidae > Bufo > Bufo gargarizans. The sequence goes on along the minus strand of NC_058080.1, from coordinate 126,671,978 downwards.
AAACTCTAAGAAGTGATTATGAAAAAATGGGTTGCTATCAGTCAGGAATTGGCCCAGAAGTTGATTGAGAGCATGCCCAGTTGAATTGCAGAGGTCCTGAAAAAGAAGGGCCAACACTGCAAATACTGACTATTTGCATAAATGTCATGTAATTGTCGATAAAAGCCTTTGAAACGTATGAAGTGCATGTAATTATATTTCACTACATCACAGAAACAACTGAAACAAAGATCTAAAAGCAGTTTAGCAGCAAACTTTGTGAAAACTAATATTTGTGTAATTCTCAAAACTTTTGGCCACGACTGTACTCAGCTCTTCTAATCACCATATATTCAGCTTACCTGTTTCAGCACTGGTTCTACTCTCCTACATGACTCCCCAGGATGCTCAACAGCATCACCCACCGTATTATTCATGACAGATCTAAATATAACTACGTTTAATGTCAGAGGTTGTAATACGCCCCAGAAACGGTCCCATGTTCTCACACTTCTGAAGAAAATTGGGAGTGACATATGCTTCCTCCAGGAAACACATTTTAAGACTAATAAAGTACCACAAATGTCCAAATTAAGATACTCTGTGGTTTCACTGCACATGGATCTGCCTCTAGGGGCGTTAGCATAGCAATTAGTAAAAGTGTACCTTTTGTACCAATAGTCACTCAGCAGGACCCTGAAGGCAGATTCATATTTGTAAAAGGTAAAATTGGCCACTTAGTATTAACACTTGCAGGTCTCTATGCTCCTAATGTCCGACAACACAGTTAGCTTAAGAGGACCCTTTTCCAGTTATTTTGCTGAAGGTGTTAAAATAATTGGAGGCGATTTGAATGTATCCCTAAATCCCCAGCTAGATTCGTCACTAGGCAGCTCCACCATGTCACAAAAAACACTAGGGGGAATTAAAAAACTGTTAAAAGAGACACATTTGACAGACACTTGGAGGACACTCAATGACACAGTAAAAGACTTTACCTTCTACTCGGCAGTTCACCAGTCCTACCAAAGGCTAGACTATATTTTCCTTTCTAACCCTCATATAGATATGCTGAAAAAGTCATACATAGGCCCTATTACAATTTCCGATCGCGCCCCTGTTACTACCTCCCTAAATATTTCCAACCTCCCAGCAAGGGAATGGGTTTGGCGTTTAAACGAAACCTTATTAGACTCAGACAAACATGTTGAGGACATTACCCTTAAGCTTTCCTACTATTTCCAAGAGAATAAACTTCAAGACACACCCCAGTCCATTATCTGGGAGGCCCACAAAGCTTTTATCCGTGGGGAACTTATAGCAATAGATTCTAGGCTTAAAAAGGAGAGACAGAAAAAACTTAACTCCCTTATCCATCAAATCTCTGCGATTGAATCTATTCAGAAACAATCCAAGAGGCTTACTGCCCAAGATGAACTTGCATCCTTGAGGAGGCAATTAAAAGAACTACTTAATATTAAATGTGCAAAGGCTTATCAATACACAAAATTTAGGCAGTACATCCATGGTGATAAGGGAAACAAGTTCATGACCCATCAAATCAAACAGAGAAGGGCTGCCCAGTTTGTCTCCTCGATCAAGACAAAAAATGGAGAATCAGTTTCATCCACAGAAGCTATAGCAGAGGAGTTTTGCTCCTTCTACGGTGCCTTATATAATCTAGATAGTTGAACTGACAACACATCAAATGTCCTGTCTGAATCAGTGTGACTGAGACAGATGGACAACTTTCGAGACACTCTAAAATTACCAAAGATTAGCCCGGAAGACAGCGCCTCTTTGCCACAACCAATAACAGAAAGTGAGGTTCAGAAGATTATTAGAAGCATGCCCTTTGGTAAAGCCCCAGGCCCAGATGGCCTACCAATAGGCTATTATAAAAAAACTTTTATGTATTTTAGCTCCACAACTAGCTAAATGGTGTCAGGCAGGTGAAACGCTCTCTAGACAATCATTAGAAGCCATAATCACAATAATTCCGAAAGAAGGCAAGGACACCCGGGATTGTGGAAATTATAGACCCAACTATTAGACAAAGAAGATTATAGCACTATATTAGCTAAATTGCTCTATATTTGTTTTTTTTTAATATTTGCTATATTGCTATAATGTTTTTTCAAATATTTGTAATATTCTAAAACAAGAATATATAGCAATATAGCGAATATTCGAAAAAAAACTGAATATAGAGCAATTTTGCTAATATAGTGCTATAATCTTCTTTGTCTAATAGTTGTAATTTTTTTCTCATCTGAGGTTCAGATTGGAAAAAAATGACAACTATAAAAAAAAAGATTATAGCACTATATTAGTTAAATTGTTCTATATTTGTTATTTTTTTCGAATATTCACTATATTGCTATATATTCTTGTTTTAGAATATTACGAATATTCGAAAAAACAAAGTTATAGCAATATAGCGAATATTCGGAAAAAAATTATTGAATATAGAGAAATTTATTTTTTATAATCTATAGAGAAATTTAGCTTATATAGTGCTATAATCTTTTTTTATAGTTGTAATTTTTTTCCAATCTGAACTTCAGATGAGAAAAAAATTACAACTATTAGACAAAGAAGATTATAGCACTATATTAGCTAAATTGCTCTATATTAGTCTTTTTTGAATATTCGCTATATTGCTATATATTCTTGTTTTAGAATATTACGAATATTCGAAAAAACAAAGTTATAGCAATTTAGCGAATTTTTCGAAAAATGAATGAATATAGAGCAATTTAGCTAATATAGTGCTATAATCTTCTTTGTCTAATAGTTGTAAGTTGAAAAATTTGCAATAAAAATTTGTATTACGAAAATTCGCATTACGAAAATTCGCATATTACACAATCATTACCTTCCCGATTTTTCGAGTAAAAAAAATCGTAGAATATAACGAATATTCGAATAGGTGAATATTCGATGAATATTCAACAGAATATTAGCGAAATATCGCGAATTCGAATATGACCTCTGCCGCTCATCACTAAAGGGCAGCAGGATATTTTGCATTTGTGATTGTTCTCTACTTTTATTCAAAATGTACATCTCAGAACTTAGTTTTTTTGAATATTCGTAATATTCTAAAACAAGAATATATAGCAATATAGCGAATATTCGAAGAAAAAAAAAAAAATAGAGCAATTTAGCTAATATAGTGCTATAATCTTCTTTGTCTAATAGTTGTAATTTTTTTCTCATCTGAAGTTCAAAAAAGATTATAGCACTATATTAGCTAAATTGCTCTATATTAGTTTTTTTCGAATATTCGCTATATTGCTATAAATTCTTTTTTTCGAATATTCGTAATTTTCTAAAACAAGAATATATAGCAATATAGCGAATATTTGAAAAAACGAATATAGAGCAATATTCACAAACACTACTACTCCTAAATAGAGTTGAGCGAACACCTGGATGTTCGGGTTCGAGAAGTTCGGCCGAACTTCCCGAAAATGTTCGGGTTCGGGATCCGAACCCGATCCGAACTTCGTCCCGAACCCGAACCCCATTGAAGTCAATGGGGACCCGAACTTTTCGCCACTAAAAAGGCTGTAAAACAGCCCAGGAAAGGGCTAGAGGGCTGCAAAAGGCAGCAACATGTAGGTAAATCCCCTGCAAACAAATGTGGATAGGAAAATGAATAAAAATAAAAATTAAATAAATAAAAATTAACCAAAATCAATTGGAGAGAGGTCCCATAGCAGAGAATCTGGCTTCCCGTCACCCACCACTGGAACAGTCCATTCTCAGATATTTAGGCCCCGGAACCCAGGCAGAGGAGAGAGGTCCCGTAACAGAGAATCTGTCTTCATGTCAGCAGAGAATTAGTCTGCATGTCATAGCAGAGAATGAGGCTTCACGTCAGCCACCACTGCAACAGTCCATTGGCATATATTTAGGCCCAGCACCCAGGCAGAGGAGAGAGGTCCCGTAACAGACAATCTGGCTTCATGTCAGCAGAGAATCAGTCTTCATGTCATAGCAGAGAATCAGGCTTCACGTCACCCACCACTGTAAGAGTCCATTTTCATAAATTTAGGCCCAGCACCCAGGCAGAGGAGAGAGGTCCCGTAACAGAGGATCTGGCTTCATGTCAGCAGAGAATTAGTCTGCATGTCATAGCAGAGAATCAGGCTTCACGTCACCCACCACTGCAACAGTCCATTGTCATATATTTAGGCCCAGCACACAGGCAGAGGAGAGAGGTCCCGTAACAGACAATCTGGCTTCATGTCAGCAGAGAATCAGTCTGCATGTCATAGCAGAGAATCAGGCTTCACGTCAGCCACCACTGCAACAGTCCATTGGCATATATTTAGGCCCAGCACCCAGGCAGAAGGAGAGAGGTCCCGTAACAGACAATCTGGCTTCATGTCAGCAGAGAATTAGTCTGCATGTCATAGCAGAGAATGAGGCTTCACGTCAGCCACCACTGCAACAGTCCATTGGCATATATTTAGGCCCAGCACACAGGCAGAGGAGAGAGGTCCCGTAACAGACAATCTGGCTTCATGTCAGCAGAGAATAAGTCTGCATGTCATAGCAGAGAATCAGGCTTCACGTCACCCACCACTGCAACAGTCCATTGTCATAAATTTAGTCCCAGCACTAGTGTTGAGCGGCATGTCCCATATTCGAATTCGCGAAATTTCGCGAATATTCGAAAGAATATTCGTAAAATATTCGCGAATATTCGAATTCGTTATTATTTCGCATATGCGATAATTCGAATTTTCGCATCGCATAATACATATGCTATGCAAAATTCGCATGTGCGCTAATGAAATCGCCTTACGAAGATTCGCAACTGAATTCAATCACTAATGTATGAATGCAAAGCCTGTTCTGGGACAAGTGTAGATATTCGCATGTGCGCTAATATAATCGCCTTACGAAGATTCGCAACTCAATCACTTTCTAGGCAATGTGAGACTTTTGGGAATCAATCGAGATACAGTGGGGGGTGATGACAGTAGTTGACAGAGTACAGATCAATGTAATCTGTAAGGTGGAAAGTAAAATAAAAAATACGAATATTCGTAAATCGAATTTTACGAAGTTCTACGTATTCGCGAATATGGTGCTATACTATATGAATGCACAGGCCTTTGCCTCTCTGTTCTGGGGACAAGTGTAGATATTTGCATTTGCGTTAATAAAATCGCCTTACGAAGATTCGCAGCTCAATTCAATCACTAATGTATGAATGCAAATCCCTTTGCCTCTGTTCTGGGACAAGTGTAGATATTCGCATGTGCGCTAATAAAATCGCCTTACGAAGATTCACAACTTAATTAAATCACTAATGTATGAATGCAATGCCCTTTGCCTCTGTTCTGGGACAAGTGTAGATATTCGCATGTGCGCTAATAAAATCGCCTTACGAAGATTCGCACCTCAATCACTTTCTAGGCAATGTGAGACTTTTGGGAATCAATCGAGATACAGTGGGGGGTGATGACAGTAGTTGACAGAGTACAGATCAATGTAATCTGTAAGGTGAAAAGTAAAATAAAAAATACGAATATTCGTAAATCGAATTTTACGAAGTTCTACGTATTCGCGAATATGGTGCTATACTATATGAATGCACAGGCCTTTGCCTCTCTGTTCTGGGGACAAGTGTAGATATTCGAATGTGCGCTAATAAAATCGCCTTACGAAGATTCGCGCCTCAATCACTTTCTAGGCAATGTGAGTAAGATCTGAGCTGTTGGACCTTTGGGAAACAATCAATTATATGTGTACTGTAATTTTGTGGGGGGGGGGAAAAACAAAAAACGAATATTCGTTTTTACGAATATATAGCACTATATTCAAAATATTCGCGAAATCGCGAAGTTGCGATATTCGCGAAAAAAATTCGCTTTTCGAATATTCGCGCTCAACACTACCCAGCACCCAGGCAGAGGAGAGAGGTCCCGTAACAGACAATCTGGCTTCATGTCAGCAGAGAATTAGTCTGCATGTCATAGCAGAGAATGAGGCTTCACGTCACCCACCACCGTAAGAGTCCATTTTCATAAGTTTAGGCCCAGCACCCAGGCAGAGGAGAGAGGTCCCGTAACAGACAATCTGGCTTCATGTCAGCAGAGAATTAGTCTGCATGTCATAGCAGAGAATGAGGCTTCACGTCAGCCACCACTGCAACAGTCCATTGGCATATATTTAGGCCCAGCACCCAGGCAGAGGAGAGAGGTCCCGTAACAGACAATCTGGCTTCATGTCAGCAGGGAATCAGTCTGCATGTCATAGCAGAGAATGAGGCTTCACGTCAGCCACCACTGCAACAGTCCATTGGCATATATTTACGCCCAGCACACAGGCAGAGGAGAGAGGTCCCGTAACAGACAATCTGGCTTCATGTCAGCAGAGAATTAGTCTGCATGTCATAGCAGAGAATGAGGCTTCACGTCAGCCACCACTGCAACAGTCCATTGGCATATATTTAGGCCAAGCACCCAGGCAGAGGAGAGAGGTCCCGTAACAGACAATCTGGCTTCATGTCAGCAGAGAATCAGTCTTCATGTCATAGCAGAGAATCAGGCTTCACGTCACCCACCACTGTAAGAGTCCATTTTCATAAATTTAGGCCCAGCACCCAGGCAGAGGAGAGAGGTCCCGTAACAGAGGATCTGGCTTCATGTCAGCAGAGAATTAGTCTGCATGTCATAGCAGAGAATGAGGCTTCACGTCAGCCACCACTGCAACAGTCCATTGGCATATATTTAGGCCCAGCACACAGGCAGAGGAGAGAGGTCCCGTAACAGAGGATCTGGCTTCATGTCAGCAGAGAATTAGTCTGCATGTCATAGCAGAGAATGAGGCTTCACGTCAGCCACCACTGCAACAGTCCATTGGCATATATTTAGGCCCAGCACACAGGCAGAGGAGAGAGGTCCCGTAACAGACAATCTGGCTTCATGTCAGCAGAGAATCAGTCTGCATGTTATAGCAGAGAATGAGGCTTCACGTCAGCCACCACTGCAACAGTCCATTGGCATATATTTAGGCCCAGCACCCAGGCAGAGGAGAGAGGTCCCGTAACAGAGGATCTGGCTTCATATCAGCAGAGAATCAGTCTTCATATCATAGCAGAGAATCAGGCTTCACGTCACCCACCTCTGCAACAGTCCATTTTCATAAATTTAGGCCCAGCACCCAGGCAGAGGAGAGAGGTCCCGTAACAGACAATATGGTTTCATGTCAGCAGAGAATCAGTCTTCATGTCATAGCAGAGAATCAGGCTTCACGTCACCCACCACTGCAACAGTCCATTTTCATAAATTTAGGCCCAGCACCCTGGCAGAGGAGAGAGGTCCCGTAACAGACAATCTGGCTTCATGTCAGCAGAGAATTAGTCTGCATGTCATAGCAGAGAATCAGGCTTCACGTCAGCCACCAATGCAACAGTCCATTGTCAGATATTTAGGCCCAGCACCCAGGCAGAGGAGAGAGGTCCCGTAACATACAATCTGGCTTCATGTCAGCAGAGAATCAGTCTTCATATCATAGCAGAGAATCAGGCTTCACGTCACCCACCACTGTAAGAGTCCAGTTTCATAAATTTAGGCCCAGCACACAGGCAGAGGAGAGAGGTCCCGTAACAGAGGATCTGGCTTCATGTCAGCAGAGAATCAGTCTGCATGTCATAGCAGAGAATCAGGCTTCACGTCACCCAACATTGGAACAGTCCATTGGCATATATTTAGGCCCCGGCACCCAGACAGAGGAGAGGTTCATTCAACTTTGGGTAGCCTCGCAATATAATGGTAAAATGAAAATAAAAATAGGATTGAATGAGGAAGTGCCCTGGAGTACAATAATATATGGTTAAGGGGAGGTAGTTAATGTCTAATCTGGACAAGGGACGGACAGATCCTGTGGGATCCATGCCTGGTTCATTTTTATGAACGTCAGCTTGTCCACATTGGCTGTAGACAGGCGGCTGCGTTTGTCTGTAATGACGCCCCCTGCCGTGCTGAATACACGTTCAGACAAAACGCTGGCCGCCGGGCAGGCCAGCACCTCCAAGGCATAAAAGGCTAGCTCTGGCCACGTGGACAATTTAGAGACCCAGAGTTTGAATGGGGCCGAACCATCAGTCAGTACGTGGAGGGGTGTGCACATGTACTGTTCCACCATGTTAGTGAAATGTTGCCTCCTGCTAACACGTTGCGTATCAGGTGGTGGTGCAGTTAGCTGTGGCGTGTTGACAAAAGTTTTCCACATCTCTGCCATGCTAACCCTGCCCTCAAAGGAGCTGGCATTGACACAGCTGCCTTGGCGACCTCTTGCTCCTCCTCTGCCTTGGCCTTGGGCTTCCACTTGTTCCCCTGTGACATTTGGGAATGCTCTCAGTAGCGCGTCTACCAACGTGCGCTTGTATTCGCGCATCTTCCTATCACGCTCCAGTGCAGGAAGTAAGGTGGGCACATTGTCTTTGTAGCGTGGATCCAGCAGGGTGGCAACCCAGTAGTCCGCACAGGTTAAAATGTGGGCAACTCTGCTGTCGTTGCGCAGGCACTGCAGCATGTAGTCGCTCATGTGTGCCAGGCTGCCCAGGGGTAAGGACAAGCTGTCCTCTGTGGGAGGCGTATCGTCATCGTCCTGCCTTTCCCCCCAGCCACGCACCAGTGATGGACCCGAGCTGCGTTGGGTGCCACCCCGCTGTGACCATGCTTCATCCTCATCCTCCTCCTCCTCATCCTCGTCCTCCTCGTCCTCCAGTAGTGGGCCCTGGCTGGCCACATTTGTACCTGGCCTCTGCTGTTGCCAAAAACCTCCCTCTGAGTCACTTCGAAGAGACTGGCCTGAAAGTGCTAAAAATGACCCCTCTTCCTCCTCCTCCTCCTCCTCCTCCTGGGCCACCTCCTCTTGCATCATCGCCCTAAGTGTTTTCTCAAGGAGACATAGAAGTGGTATTGTAACGCTGATAACGGCGTCATCGCCACTGGCCATGTTGGTGGAGTACTCGAAACAGCGCAACAAGGCACACAGGTCTCGCATGGAGGCCCAGTCATTGGTGGTGAAGTGGTGCTGTTCTGTAGTGTGACTGACCCGTGCGTGCTGCAGCTGAAACTCCACTATGGCCTGCTGCTGCTCGCACAGTCTGTCCAGCATGTGCAAGGTGGAGTTCCACCTGGTGGGCACGTCGCATATGAGGCGGTGAGCGGGAAGGCCGAAGTTACGCTGTAGCGCAGACAGGCGAGCAGCTGCAGGATGTGAACGCCGGAAGCGCGAACAGACGGCCCGCACTTTATGCAGCAGCTCTGACATGTCGGGGTAGTTGTGTATGAACTTCTGCACCACCAAATTCAGCACATGCGCCAAGCAAGGGATGTGCGTCAAATTGGCTAGTCCCAGAGCTGCAACGAGATTTCGCCCATTATCACACACCACCAGGCCGGGCTTGAGGCTCACCGGCAGCAACCACTCGTCGGTCTGTTGTTCTATACCCCGCCACAACTCCTGTGCGGTGTGGGGCCTGTCCCCCAAACATATGAGTTTCAGAATGGCCTGCTGACGTTTACCCCGGGCTGTGCTGAAGTTGGTGGTGAAGGTGTGTGGCTGACTGGATGAGCAGGTGGAAGAAGAGGAGGAGGAAGCCGAGAAAGAGGAGGTGGCAACAGGAGGCAAAGAATGTTGCCCTGCGATCCTTGGCGGCGGAAGGACGTGCGCCAAACAGCTCTCCGCCTGGGGCCCAGCTGCCACTACATTTACCCAGTGTGCAGTTAGGGAGATATAGCGTCCCTGGCCGTGCTTACTGGTCCACGTATCTGTGGTTAGGTGGACCTTGCTACAGATGGCGTTGCGCAGTGCACACTTGATTTTATCGGATACTTGGTTGTGCAGGGAAGGCACGGCTCTCTTGGAGAAGTAGTGGCGGCTGGGAACAACATACTGTGGGAAAGCAAGCGACATGAGCTGTTTGAAGCTGTCTGTGTCCACCAGCCTAAATGACAGCATTTCATAGGCCAGTAGTTTAGAAATGCTGGCATTCAGGGCCAGGGATCGAGGGTGGCTAGGTGGAAATTTACGCTTTCTCTCAAATGTTTGTGAGATGGAGAGCTGAACGCTGCCGTGTGACATGGTTGAGACGCTTGGTGACGGAGGTGGTGGTGTTGGTGGTACATCCCCTGTTTGCTGGGCGGCAGGTGCCAACGTTCCTCCAGAGGCGGAGGAAGAGGCCGAGGCGGCAGCAGCAGAAGAGGCCGAGGCGGCAGCAGCAGAAGAGGCCGAGGCGGCAGCAGCAGAAGAGGTAGCAGGGGGAGCCTGAGTGACTTCCTTGGTTTTAAGGTGTTTACTCCACTGCAGTTCATGCTTTGCATGCAGGTGCCTGGTCATGCAGGTTGTGCTCAGGTTCAGAACGTTAATGCCTCGCTTCAGGCTCTGATGGCACAGCGTGCAAACCACTCGGGTCTTGTCATCAGCACATTGTTTGAAGAAGTGCCATGCCAGGGAACTCCTTGAAGCTGCCTTTGGGGTGCTCGGTCCCAGATGGCGGCGGTCAGTAGCAGGCGGAGTCTCTTGGCGGCGGGTGTTCTGCTTTTGCCCACTGCTCCCTCTTTTGCTACGCTGTTGGCTCGGTCTCACCACTGCCTCTTCCTCCGAACTGTGAAAGTCAGTGGCACGACCTTCATTCCATGTGGGGTCTAGGACCTCATCGTCCCCTGCATCGTCTTCCACCCAGTCTTGATCCCTGACCTCCTGTTCAGTCTGCACACTGCAGAAAGACGCAACAGTTGGCACCTGTGTTTCGTCATCATCAGAGACATGCTGAGGTGGTATTCCCATGTCCTCATCATCAGGAAACATAAGTGGTTGTGCGTCAGTGCATTCTATGTCTTTCACCGCTGGGGAAGGGCTAGGTGGATGCCCTTGGGAAACCCTGCCAGCGGAGTCTTCAAACAGCATAAGAGACTGCTGCATAACTTGAGGCTGAGACAGTTTCCCTGGTATGCATGGGGGTGATGTGACAGACTGATGGGGTTGGTTTTCAGGCGCCATCTGTGCGCTTTCTGCAGAAGACTGGGTGGGAGATAATGTGAACGTGCTGGATCCACTGTCGGCCACCCAATTGACTAATGCCTGTACCTGCTCAGGCCTTACCATCCTTAGAACGGCATTGGGCCCCACCATATATCGCTGTAAATTCTGGCGGCTACTGGGACCTGAGGTAGTTGGTACACTAGGACGTGTGGATGTGGCAGAACGGCCACGTCCTCTCCCAGCACCAGAGGGTCCACTAACATCACCACGACCATGTCCACGTCCGCGTCCCTTACTAGATGTTTTCCTCATTGTTATGGTTCACCACAACAACAAAAATATTATTTGGCCCAATGTATTGTATTCAAATTCAGCGGGATATAAATTTGAGGCCTAGTATTTAGGCGCTGGGTGACCGGTATGGATTTACTAACAGAATTAGACTTGGAAATGCACAGTAGCGTGTGTGTGAAGTTATTCTGAATGACCCTATGTGCACCTTGAATATTATATACCCTTTTAGGGATAGATTTCAAATAGCTCTGATATAGCAGGAACCACTAAATTATGAAATTGCTAAATTGGGAATTGTATTTCAACCCAGAACAAAAAATGTGCTTTGACGGACACTTAATAACTTGCCCAGCCACAACAGTACAGCGGTAACCACAGATGTAGCGGGATATAAATTTGAGGCCTAGTATTTAGGCGCTGTGTGACCGGTATGGATTTACTAACAGAATTAGACTGGGATATGGCCAAAAAATAACCACACTATTGCTGGTTAAATGCACTTGGTGACGGGCGCAGCTTGCCCCTGATGTAGTATATGGCCAAAAAATGAACAGACTATTGCTGGTTAAATGCACTTGGTGTCACAGCTTGACCAACCACACTACTGAGGGTTAAATGCACTTGGTGACGGGCGCAGCTTGCCCCTGATGTAGTATATGGCCAAAAAATGAACAGACTATTGCTGGTTAAATGCACTTGGTGACGGGCGCAGCTTGCCCCTGATTTAGTATATGGCCAAAAAATGAACAGACTATTGCTGGTTAAATGCACTTGGTGTGATAGCTTGACCAACCACACTACTGAGGGTTAAATGCACTTGATGACAGGCGCAGCTTGCCCCTGATGTAGTATATGGCCAAAAAATGAACAGACTATTGCTGGTTAAATGCTCTTGGTGTGATAGCTTGACCAACCACACTACTGAGGGTTAAATGCACTTGGTGACGGGCGCAGCTTGCCCCTGATGTAGTATATGGCCAAAAAATGAACAGACTATTGCTGGTTAAATGCACTTGGTGTGATAGCTTGACCAACCACACTACTGAGGGTTAAATGCACTTGGTGACGGGCGCAGCTTGCCCCTGATGTAGTATATGGCCAAAAAATGAACAGACTATTGCTGGTTAAATGCACTTGGTGTCACAGCTTGACCAACCACACTACTGAGGGTTAAATGCACTTGGTGACGGGCGCAGCTTGCCCCTGATGTAGTATATGGCCAAAAAATGAACAGACTATTGCTGGTTAAATGCACTTGGTGACAGGCGCAGCTTGCCCCTGATTTAGTATAAGGCCAAAAATGAACAGACTATTGCTGGTTAAATGCACTTGGTGTGATAGCTTGACCAACCACACTACTGAGGGTTAAATGCACTTGGTGACGGGCGCAGCTTGCCCCTGATTTAGTATATGGCCAAAAAATGAACAGACTAATGCTGGTTAAATGCACTTGGTGTGATAGCTTGACCAACCACACTACTGAGGGTTAAATGCACTTGGTGACAGGCGCAGCTTGCCCCTGATGTAGTATATGGCCAAAAAATGAACAGACTATTGCTGGTTAAATGCACTTGGTGACGGGCGCAGCTTGCCCCTGATGTAGTATATGGCCAAAAAATGAACAGACTATTGCTGGTTAAATGCACTTGGTGACGGGCGCAGCTTGCCCCTGATTTAGTATATGGCCAAAAAATGAACAGACTATTGCTGGTTAAATGCACTTGGTGTGATAGCTTGACCAACCACACTACTGAGGGTTAAATGCACTTGGTGACGGGCGCAGCTTGCCCCTGATGTAGTATATGGCCAAAAAATAAACAGACTATTGCTGGTTAAATGCACTTGGTGTGACAGCTTCACCCTGATGTAGGCTTTAGCCAAAAAACAACCACACCATTGAGGGTTAAATGCACTTGGTCGCAGCTTGTGCTGGCGCACCACAAGACACAAAATGGCCGCCGATCACCCCAGAAAAATGTGACTGACAAACGGTCTGGGCAGCCTAAAAACAGTGAGCAATTGAGTATCAGCAGCTCAATGATCCACAGCTGCAGATCGATCAATAATCAAGTCCTTTGGAGGAGTTAATCTGCCTAATCTCGCCCTACTGTCGCAGCCGCAACCTCTCCCTACGCTAATCAGAGCAGAGTGACGGGCGGCGCTATGTGACTCCAGCTTAAATAGAGGCTGGGTCACATGGTGCTCTGGCCAATCACAGCCATGCCAATAGTAGGCATGGCTGTGATGGCCTCTTGGGGCAAGTAGTATGACGCTTGTTGATTGGCTGTTTTGCAGCCTTTCGAAAAGCGCCAAGAAAGCGTCACAAAAGCGCCAAGAAAGCGACGAACACCGAACCCGAACTTTTACGAAAATGTCCGGGTTCGGGTCCGTGTCACGGACACCCCAAAATTCGGTACGAACCCGAACTATACAGTTCGAGTTCGCTCATCCCTACTCCTAAAGTCAAGTATATTGCAGCCTTCTTATTGGCCCACAAGCTAGAAGCAGGGAGGGATCATGTGTACTGATTAAAAAAAAAAAATCGAATAAAGAAAAAAATATATATAACTATATTCGAAATATTCGCGAATTTTCAAAGTACCTATATTTATAGTACCTATAAAAATTCGAAATTCGAATATTCGTGATCAACACTAATTATCAATAGGGAGCAAGCAGGCTTCGTTAAAGGTAGGGAGAGAAATTTCCAGTCTTGTAGGCTCATCAATGCTGTTTCTTGGGCTAGACAGAATTCTCAGCCCCTGGTATTTTTAAGCACAGACGCGGAAAAAGCCTTTGATCGGGTCAACTGGCTATATACTCAGCGCACTCTCCATAGATTTGGGATTCCCGATATGTTCATAAAGGCCATCATGTCCTTATATCAAGCCCCTAGTGCCAAAGTAAGGGTTAATGGCACTCTATCCAAACCCTTTTCCATCACCAATGGAACCAGGCAGGGTTGTCCCTTATCCCCTTCTTTATTTATAATGGTAATGGAGACGTTACTCCAAGCTTTTCGAGACAACCCATCCATACGTGGTCTGACAATAAATAAAACTAAATATAAATGTGCGGCTTTCGCGGATGATTTAATGTTGCTAATATTAAATCCCAAGCAAGCCTTACCACATATATTAGAACTTTTTTCCACTTTTGGCACTCTGTCTAATTTCAAAATAAACTACTCAAAATCGGTAGCTATGGGAGTAGCCTTGCCTCCCCAAATGGCACAATATCTCAAAACTTCCTTTCCCTTCAGATGGAATGAAGACTCTCTTACTTACCTAGGCATTGAGCTTACGAAAGACCCCTCTAACCTATTCAGATCAAATTACCTACCTCTCCTGAGAAAGATACAGACCCAACTCCAGTTCTTAACACTCCCGTGGGTCTCCTGGATAGGACTCAAAAATCTTCTCCAAACATATATTGTACCAAAATTACTGTACCTTCTTCAAATGGTCCCCATCCATATCCCTAACTTGTATTTTAAGAAAGTAAGACAGGTATTTGCTTTGTTTATGTGGAAAGATAAAAAACCTAGGGTAGCACATGACAAACTAATCAGAAATCCGCGCACACGGAGGAATGGGTTTACCGGACGTAAATTATTACTACAAAGCGATTCAGTTGAAATGCTGGCTACAAGTATGTATTCCCAAGTACCGGACACTTGGTGTAGATATAGAATTAGACCTTATGTCCAGTAAACAACAAGCAGGACTCTGGGGAATTGTTACCCCCGACAAGGCTCCCATAGGATTAACCAAAGGTATATACCTGAATATACAAAATCTTAAATCTGGTGTGCACCTCCTCTCAGATCCCCCTTTTGGTCTGCCAGCAAAATATACTCCCTACCTAATTAAGCCAGATTCACCCAATATTCCACAATTCTGGGATTATCTAGATGATACTTCGTTAACATCTCTGTTATCAGCTCTGAACCATAGTGACAAAGTCCCTACTCTCAGTTCTAAATACACTAAAGAAGGTGACTTTCTGGTGAGGCATGAGTTTAATAACGTGTGCCAAGCTCTCAGCACCAGATATACCACCACACCAACCCCAACATGGTTTGAGCAACTCTCTTCTTACGAAAACCTCCCAAGACATAGTGTCTCACTCTTGTACAACTGGTTAATCCCCCAAAAAGGAGGGAGTACTCCAGCTTTCATAAGCGCTTGGGAAGATGATCTTGTTCAATCTTTCTCCCCCCAGGAGATTGATCTTATCTTTTTGAGATCTCACGGATTTTCCAGATGTATAAAAATACAGGAACACTCTTTTAAAACCCTAACTAGATGGTACAATGATCCTTATAAGCTCTTCAGAATGGGTTGCATCGCCAATGACTTATGCTGGAGGTGTAAGACCCAGAAAGGTACGTTAGGCCATATTATGTGGCTATGCCCTTTGATTCGCCAGTTTTGGGAAAAGGTGGAGCAAAAAATAAATGAAATATGTAACACCACAATAGAGTTAACCCCTCAATCAGTTCTTCTTTGGCTACCTTCCAAGAATTGGAAACCTTCGATGTTTGATTTACCGACCCTCCTGGTCCAAGCAGCAAGGTTGCTAATACCATTGAACTGGCTTAATTCCTCCCCTCCCTCACTGAAAAGTTGGTACAAAAAAAATTGACCAAATTTTCTTGATAGAAGAGATGACTAGCTGGGCAACTAGATTGCACTCTAAGTTCCTACGACTATGGAGCCCATGGAAATTGTTCCGAGATTCAAGGAATAAGTCTGGGATCTCTGACATTCGATCCATTTGAAACACCATATCTGTCAGATCAATGCTGTAGAACTATCGATTTATATATTCAATATGTCACATTGTCTATCAACTGTATCATGTAGGATTTAGTCACCATCTCTCAAAAGGTACATTGTTTGCTTATGTTTGTAAGCTACTTATGCTTCTATCATTTTGGGTTTGTACCAGATATGTTAATAACCACTATACATGTGTATGTAACACTGGCAGCTGAGTCGTATTAATATTATATGTAATGAAAGAGGTTGTACATTTTTACCTCCCCCCCCCCTGTTGTTATCTGTCACCCAATACCCCCCCACACAAATTCACCCCCCTCCTTCTTCCTAGTGTTTCTCCCAGCTCCATCTCGACATTATTATACTTTGTATATTAATTATCATAATGTCTCAAAAGAAAAAATGATGACAGTTATGGTTTATCAAATTATTATATTTTCTCAATAAAAAGAGCAAATTACCCGTTTGGAATCGCAAATCGAGTCTCTAAATGGGCAAATTGCAACACTGAGAGGCATTGACAATTTGCAAAAGAGTTTGATTCTCACCGAGCAAGCACTCTTTGGGGTAGATGAGGGGGAGGGTGACAGAGAGGAGGCTGAGGAAAGTGAGGTAGCTAGCTGGGTAACAGTTAGAAAGCGGGGTAGAGGGAAGAGTGCCAGGGAGGCTAGCCCTGATCTGACACACCCCAACAAGTTTGCACGTTTGGCAGATGAGGGGGATGTCAGTCCGGGGACGGCACTGCTGCAGCCGGACACTTCCTCTGCCAGTCAGGGGAATGTCAGCTCCGGTAAGCAGGGGACCAGGAGAGCAGGGCAGGCCAGACAGGTGCTGGTAGTGGGAGACTCAATTATTAGGGGAACAGATAGGGAAATCTGTCACAAAGACCGTGATCGCCGAACAGTGTGCTGTCTTCCTGGCGCTAGAGTTCGACACATCGCGGATCGGGTTGACAGATTACTGGGAGGGGCTGGAGAAGATCCAGCACGGAAGTCAGCAGAAGTTCTGTTGAAATCGCAGTGCGATTTATAGAACTTGAATTAATCGCATTGTGATTTCAACTTAGAGCTTCTGCCGACTTCCGTGCTCATGGAGCGTCCCCATCACCATGGGAACGACTCCATGCTAGAATGTACTGTCGGATTTGAGAAAGTTGTAATCGCAATGCAGGTTATATTAATCGCATTGCGAATTCAACTTAGAGCTGCTGGGTTCCTAATGGTTGTATTGCTAGAATATAACGAAGATTGAGGATATAGTGTGATATTCGTTATATTCGTCAATTCTAGCAATACAACCATTCGGAACTTAGCTTGCATTCGCAATGCGATTAATATAACCTGCATTATTCGCATTGCGATTACATCTTAGATCTGAGTTCCTAATGTTGTATTGCTAGAATTGACGAATATAACGAAAATAGCACTATATTCTCAATCTTCGTCATATTCTATCAATATAACCATTAGGAACCCAGCAGCTCTAAGTTGTAATCGCAATGCGAATAATATAACCTGCATTAATCGCATTGCGATTACAACTTTGTGACACTGCAGCTTCAGAATGAATCTAAGATGGATGCTGTCCTTGCTTTTTGATAGGAGGTGGGAGGGTCTGGGAGGGAGGGTCTGCTGCTGATTGGCTGGAATGTGTCTGCTGACTGTGAGGTACAGGGTCAAAGTTTGCTCAATGATGACGTATAGGAGGCGGACCGAACATCGCATATGTTCGCCCGCCGCGGCGAACGCGAACATGCGATATTCGCCGGGAACTGTTCGCCGGCGAATAGTTCGGGCCATCTCTATCAATGAGGCGCCACAATATGGCACACAGAAAATATATAGTCATACAGTATATAAAGGGCAAAAGCTAGATGGAACTAGTATCAATCGCCAGTAGTCAGTTATATACTAAAGAAAGACCTATGAAAATAAGATTACAAACTATACTGACCACAATTTTGACCACACACCATGCAGGCACCACCAGTCCACTCCCCGATTATGTACAGTATAAGGTAGTCAACCTCTTTAAGCTTTATTCATTAAAAATGGAAAACCCCTTTGAGTGCTTATGTATAATATCAAACAATTGATCGCACATAAAGAAGATTAAAAAAAAATAAAAATGTAATCATTATCACCACTTGACTATAAGATCTTCTTCATTTATAATTGAAGATGCCATTGACTAGAATGGCTGGCTGTCAGGGTGAGTCTTTTTTTAATTAAACTTGATTAATGTTTTAATTTTCCAAATAACAACATAATAAATCAAGCACTCTGGTCAGTGACCATCTCCTGCCACCACCCCCACCATCTCGCCGCCTAAGACTTGTTTTGTTGCATAAGCCTAATTAACGAGAATGAGCAACAAGTCAAAAAAATGTTCCAACTTTTCTACATAAGTAGCTTAATGGTCATTTCTGGAGGATGTGGGGTCAGTTAATTTGTGGCATCACATCATTAGGATCAGAATTCACCATGTTGCATAGTAGGAGAATTGCTGGACTATGCTACATCATTATCCATTTTATTATATTTATATGACACTTAATAGGAAAAATTTCTAAGACATCAATGATGCACTGCATTTTGGTAACAGCCAATTATGCATTTATCCATCTACAGTGGAACTTGCAGGTTGTCGCTTTGGATACTTTCATGTACGCTCATCAAATTCACTATGTGTACACTGTAGGTATAAATGTAATACTAATTTGTATCCCCTAGTATCACCAGTCAAAAAAATTGAGTATAATACATTGTACTGTATGAGTTATCTTACATTGATCATTTATAACTTCTCTTATACTGGTACACGTTATGTGCCTTTTTAATTTTTTTGTCATTTGCTATATAGTTCTTAAATCTTGCACATTAGCAGTCAACAGTTTTTGCAATCTGTAAATAAACTTCCTGTTCTACAGAGATCATTTTTCAGTAGTCATCTCATTATCATAATAGGTAGGCTTACAATGGCAAGTAACACCAATCTACTGATAATACAGGATTCACCATTTACGACAGGTGATGTCACAGGTTATCTGTTCCCGCTCCCGGCACAATGACTATTAATAGGGCAAAACTTTTTACCACAGTCAATGAGTCATCTAACATGTATAGGTTCCTGGTCTTATATATTAACCAATATCAGAGTGATCTCTCCTACTTTCATTGTATCAGATGCAGTATAGCATGGGGCTATAATTGGCAGAGAGAGGACTCTGATAGCATACTAAAACTTGATGAATCCCCATGCCTGTCACCTTAGTTAGGAGAGTTATGAGTATTATAACCTAAAGCCCCATCCAGACTGCTGTGATACAGATCACTATTGCTTGAATATCTAATAAGGTGCTCATAGCCTGATATGGACCCAGACCATACCTCAGTGTACCCCTGATGTAGCAACTAGGTATACCGGTCTATTAGAATGTTCCATCACTTTCTATTTTATGGAATTATTCTCTCCCAGAAGCCTTATATATACTATACTAGCTGAAGGACCCAGCTGCGCACGGGTATATTTCATCTATTTCATTCAATGTTTGTGTGTGTCGTTAAAAGATATTGACAGTATCCACTATAACAGTGACATCTACAGTACCCCGCCCCCTTCACAGTGACCTCCACAGCCCCCCACCCCTTAACACTGACCCCCCACAGTGCCACATCTCCTTAAAATGGGACCTGCACAGCAGCCCACCCCCTTAACTTTGACCTTCACAGCAGCCTGCCCTTTTAACAATGAGTTCCTTAGCACCCCACTCCCTTGACAGTGACCTCCATAGGGGTCCGCCCCCTTAACAGTGACCTCTACAGCACCCAACCCTTAACACTGACACACCTTCCTGGCCCCCTTAACAGAGACCTCCACAGCGATTGCCCCTTTAACAGTGACTGGCACAGTACCCCGCTCCCTTAACAGTGACCTCCACTGTACCCCACTCCCTTAACAGTGACCTCACAGTACCCCGCTACCTTAAGTGACCTCACAGTACCCCGCTGCCCCTTTAATAGTGGCCTCCACAGTCCCCTCCTCCCTTAACAGTGACTCCACAGTGGCCTGCCCTCTTAACAGTAACATGCACAGTGCCCTCCCCTTTAACAATGACCTCCACAGCGGCCTCGCCTTTATTAGTAACTTCCACAGTTCCCCCTATCCCTAACAGTGATTTCCACAGAACTCTGTTCCCTTAAAATATGATCTCCACAACACCCTGCCCCTTTAACAGTAATCTCCTTAGCAAACCGTCACCTTAACTGTGGCCTCCACTGTTCCCTTCCCCCTTAACAGAGACCTCCACAGAACCCCCCCTTTCAACAGAGACCTCCACAGCATCTCGCCCCCTTAGCAGTGACCTCCACAGCGGCCCATCCCTTTAACAGTGACCTCCACAGCAGCCACCCTTTTATTAGTGACCTCCACGGTACCCCAGCTCCTTAACAGTGATTTCCACAACACCATGTCCCCTTTACAGTGGCCTCTACAGTAATCTGCATCTTAATGCTGACCTCCATAGCGGACAGTCCCATTAACTGTGACCTCCACAGCAGCCTGCCCCTAGGGTGGCCAGAGGTCCAGTTTTAAGCCGGACCTTCCGACTTTAAGACTCCCTGTCCTCCGTCTGGCGCAGGGCCTGGATGGACAAAGGGATGCCCTCTTTAACAGCTCATTCTCCGACAGCAGCACTGTGCTGTCTGAGCATGAACTGTAGGGAGAAAGTCACCCTCCCTCCCACCCCTGCAGCCGACAGAAGTTGATTTTTTCCATCATTTTTTCAATCCTCGTCGGCTGAGGAGTGGGAGGGGGCCTGGCCCAACTGCGTCAGGTGCGTGGCTTAGCGGGAGCTGGGGCGGGGTTTTTAAGTCCGTCTTTTGAGGGTGGCCTGAGTGGCCACACTACCTGCCCCCTTAACTTTTATCTGCACAGCACACTGCTCCCTTAACAGTGTCATCCACAGCGCCCTGCCTCTTTAAAGCTGACCTACAGCAGTGAAGAAAAATGGCTGGGTTGTTATGGAAACCTGGTGTAAAACTGTGTGTATGTGGAGACTAAAGGCCTGCAAGCTTCTATTTGCTGATAAGGGACATGTGACCAGGCTTCTATTAGACATACACACACATATACTCAGTATGATAGATTATATATATATATATATATATATATACATACATGTGGCTTTGCATAAGCCTCTTTTTACTATAGACACTTTTTCTGCCCAATTTCCAAAACCAGTTGTTATATAGATCTCCTGGTCTCCAATAAAATCAAGAAATCCCTGAATATCATCTTCTTGGACAAATAGTTCAGCCATTCATATGATGGCAGGAAGGTATACCAGCCTTAGAGCTGAGCAAGCTGTCTGGTGACAAATTGGGGCACTATTACTGTGTGTGGCCTATGGGGGCACGATCAATACATGGGACCTAAAGCAGGCATTATTATTCTGCTGGACCTAAACAGGGCGCTATTACTGTGCTGGACCTAAAGGGGGCATTATTACCATGTGGGAACTAAAGATTGTATTATTACAGCATGTGACTTAAAAAGGGCACTATTATTGTGTGGACACACCAGGGGTACTTTTACTAACTGGCCACTCTTATTGTTTGAGTCACTATCTGGCGCAATTGTTTTCTGAGGCATTATTCAGTCATAGTGATCTATGGAAGTGGACAACATACAATATGGAACTGTTGTTTGGGCACCATACTGTGTTGCATGGAGGTTGTCTGGCAACAAAAGTTTATACACAGGGCATCATTCAAGATAAGTCTAGTCCTGAGGACTAGCATACCTGTTATACAGTAGATACCACATATTTTGAGGCTGTTCTGTGACCAGATTTGGTGCATATTTCTGATCATCTTCTACTGAAACCCAGTGTCACTCCTGTGACAGGTGGTAGAAGATCTGAAAGACTGGCTTCACGTCAGTGATCTGACAGCTTCTTTTGGTTTCACTTTGTCTATGTGTTGCTGGGATGTCCACACCTCCTTTTCAGGTGTAGATCATGTGACCATTACTACTCCCTTTTTAGTCTTGCTTGACCCATCACTCCTTGCGGTTGATAGCTCATTCTGGTTGTGGATCGTTTAGTGTCTGTCACGACCATGGTCATGGCCTTAACTCCTGGAACCGCATGCAGTTGCCTGCGGTCTGGTCTTGTTGTCAATCACAGGTGAGGGCTGAAGTATGTTGCCTCACGTGTGGTTGCCGCTGGCAACATGATAGTATTGGCTGTATAGCAGCCTGAGCTGTTGCTAGGCAGCTTGCTGTCAAGTGCATGCGGTTGCACCAGGCAACCTGTACTTGTATGTGTGCACTTTTTATGTTTGGTGTGCACAAGGTTTTGTGTGCACTTCCCCTTTAAGTGGCTTCACTACCCTGTCTGGTTTTGGAAGGGTTAATTTCCTTTCCAGTGTGTGTCTGTGTGGGTGTGGCTACTTGGGCTATTTAGCCTCTGATGAGACCTGCAGCTGAGGGGTACTCCAGCCTTGTTGTATGCTGGAGTCATCCTCCTGGTCTCTTATACCATCTTCCAGGGAGAGCCACCCTTGTGGTCATAAATACTATGTCATGATGTTTATTTTATGTTTGTGTGGTGTCTATCCTCACTGCAGCTATGGATCTGGTTTCCTGTGTGTTTATGTGTGTGTGCTGTGTCCTTTCTATGTTTGGTGTGGACATTCAGCATTTGAGCACGGGTTCCAGTCAGTGTGTCTGTGGCAGGTAGGTGTGGAAGTCTTTTCACTCACCTGCCATATCCATAGGCTGCTTATGTTTCCCCATTCCTTGCAGCTTGGCCAGTTTAGACTCCTGTTCGTCCGTGTCTAGGAGGAACAGGTCGTCTTACCCTGCTCCTAGCTCAGGGATCTCTTGAGGGCTAGTAGGGACCTGAGGTTCCTGAGTATGAGCCTTCCTACCATCTGGGTTGGCTTATACAGTTAGGTGTCAGGGTCAGAGTTAGGGACGCTGTAGGAGGTGACCTGCTCCCTGATTCTGTTGTCCTGGCCGAGCAGCTTCCCTTTTCCTTAACATTGCACGGATGAGGGTTTCCCCCACTCTCATCCGTGACAGTGTCTGGATCTTGGCTTGAGTTCCTGCTTTCCATTTACCCGGAGTTAAGTGTCTTTCTTTTTTGTATTGTGTTTATTTCCATGTGTCTTGGTACCAGACCTGAGGCAGACTTTTGTTTCTTCAGCTGGGAAGGAACAGGTCGTCTGTGGCCAGATCACTATCTTCAGGGCCTTCTAGGATGAGCCAGGCTTGGGTTCCTGCGCATGAACAGTCCTACCATCGGGATCTGTTCATTCTGTTAGCAGTCAGGGCTCGGGTTGGGATTTATTAGGTGGTGACCTTTCCCTAGTTTGCAGGCCTAGTACTGTCATGGTGGGGAGTGGGGAGTGGGGAAACCCCCCACCATACGATGACTGTGGGATAAGGAAAGCAACTATGCCTGATCACAAGAATAAGGAAGCAGGATACCTCCTAATGCAACTCTATACCCTGGTAGGACGGCTCATACCCTGGTTACCTGAGGCCCTGAGTCACCCTGAGAATCCCTCACAAAGGAGCTAAGGAGAGGCGCCCTGTTCTTCCAGGACACGGAAGAACAGGAGTCTCAAAAGGCCTAGAAGCAGGGAAAGGAAAAGACCATATGCATCAACTGGATCGGCAGGTAATAACACCGGAAAACACAGCTGCCGTTGCCACCAGGACTGTAACCCGTGCATACGTACAGGAGCCCACACACCAAACCGGGCGCCATACAACACATACAGGAAACCAGCTCACCAGTAACTGCCTGGACCCTCATGCAGCATGATGCACGGCGGCCCCGGTCAGCGCAGCATACAGACTATTGGTTCAACCCTCCGGGAAACTAGCCCCCTTCCTGGGGAAAACAAAAAACAGGGGAAATGTCAAGCAACCATGCTGGAAGATATTTCCAAACATACCAGACATGGAACACCAAGCTAGACATTACAACACACCAAATCATAACCCCACACCAAACATACAACACATGTAAGGGAGGGAAGAGATCGCTGAATGTCCCACTAGGAGGCCCTCACTCTGGGAGATGAATCATGAAAACCAGGAGCATAACTCCAGCACACAACATGGCTGGAGTACCACTGACTCCTGGCCTCTAGTCACAGGTAAGTTGAAGCACCCAGTGACCACGCCCAACAAGGTGGTTAACCCCTCCAGCACCAGACAGCAGAGGAAACAACTTAAAGGGGAAGTGCACACACCAGCATAAAAAGCTACACGTTACCGCAGGCAACAACACAAAAGGCAACCATGTCACGGCACACACCACAAAGGCCGTGACACTGTCCCCACATGCTGAAACAGCAACACATTTCTACAGGCAACAGCAAGCGTGGCAAAAGTGTCACAGTGCACACCAAAGGCCGTGACAGGTACCTTCTCCCTTTTGTGTTTGGTGTGGAGTTCCCCTCCCGCACCACTCTGTGACACCCAGATTGCCCTGAAGTCCCACCATGCTGTCCAGTATGCTGTACTAGCTTGAGAAAGGACAACTGAGACAACAGAAACAGGCCGAAATATTGCCACATACAGTTAGGTCCATAAATATTTGGACAGAGACAACATTTTTTATTTTATTTTTTTGTTCTGTACATTACCGGTTACAGTTAAGGTGACTGACTTGGCCATTCAAGAACATTCCACTTCTTTGCTTTAATAAACTTCTGGGTTGCTTTGGCTTTATGTTTTGGGTCATTTTCCATCTGTATTATGAAATGCCGACCAATCAGTTTGGCTGGATTTGAGCACACAGTATGTCTCTGACAACCCCGGAATTCATCCGGCTGCTTCTGTCCTGTGTCACATCATCAATAAACACTAGGGACCCAGTGCCACTGGCAGCCATGCATGCTCAAGCCATCACACTGCCTCCGCCTTTTTTTACAGATGATGCAAGTCACCCGTACATACTAAATGGTAAAACACTCTGTAACACTGACATGGAAAAGGACCTAGGAATTTTAATAAACAGCAAACTAAGCTGCAAAAATTAGTGTAAGGCAGCTGCTGCCAAGGCCAATAAGATAATGGGTTGCATCAAAAGGGGCATAGATGCCCGTGATGAGAACATAGTCCTACCACTTTACAAATCACTAGTCAGACCACACATGGAGTACTGTGTACAGTTCTGGGCTCCTGTGAACAAGGCAGACATAGCAGAGCTGGAGAGGGTTCAGAGAAGGGCAACTAAAGTAATAACTGGAATGGGTGAACTACAGTACCCTGAAAGATTATCAAAATTAGGGTTATTCACTTTAGAAAAAAGACGACTGAGGGGAATCTAATTACTATGTATAAATATATCATGGGTCAGTACAGAGATCTATCCCGTCAGCTATTTATCCCCAGGACTGTGACTGTGACGAGGGGACATCCTCTGCGTCTGGAGGAAAGAAGGTTTGTACACAAACACAGAAGAGGATTCTTTACGATAAGAGCAGTGAGACTATGGAGCTCTCTGCCTGAGGAGGTGGTGATGGTGAGTACAATAAAGGAATTCAAGAGGGGCCTGGATGTATTTCTGGAGCGTAATAATATTACAGGCTATAGCTACTAGAGAGGGATCGTTGATCCAGGGAGTTATTCTGATTGCCTGATTGGAGTCGGGAAAGAATTTTTTTATTCCCTTAAAGTGGGGAAAATTGGCTTCTACCTCACAGGTTTTTTTTTTGCCTTCCTCTGGATCAACTTGCAGGATGACAGGCCGAACTGGATGGACAAATGTCTTTTTTCGGCCTTATGTACTATGTTATTATGTTACTATGTGGCATGCTTTGGATCATGAGCTGTACCATGCCTTCGCCATACTTTTTTCTTTCCATCATTCTGGTAGAGGTTGATCTTGGTTTCATCTGTACAAAAAAATGTTCTTCCAGAAGTCTGCTGGTTTTTTAAGATGTTTTTATTTTTTTATTTTAGCAAAGTCCAATGTAGCCTTCTTATTCTTGAAGCTTATGAGTGGCTTGCACCGTGCAGTGAACCCTCAGGATTTACTTTCATGCAGTCTTCTCTTTGTGGTAGATTTGGATATTGATACGCCTATATCCTAGGGAGTGTTGTTCACTTGGTTGGCTGTTGTGAAGGGGTTTCTCTTCACCATCGTAATTATTCTGGGATCATCCACCACTGTTGGCTTCCATGGCGTCCAGGTCTTTTTGCATTGTTGAGGTCACCAGTGCTTTGTTTCTTTCTCAGGATGTAACAAACTGAAGATTTTGCCGCTCCTAATAGTGTAGCAATTTCTTGGATAGGTTTTTTCTGTTTTCGCAGATGAAGAATGGCTTGTTTCACCCGCATGTTTACTTCTCAGCATAACCTTCAAAATGCAAGCACCTCGCCTCACATCAACTGCAGGCCTTTTATGTACTTAATTGAGAATGAAATAATGAAGGAATTGCACACAGCTGCCCATGAAATATGAGTCAATTGTCCAATTACTTTTGGTCCCTTTAAAACAGGGTGCCACATGTCAAGGAGCTGAAACTCCTAAACCCTTCATCCAATTTTAATGCGGATACCCTCAAATGAAAGCTAAAAGTCTGGACTTTATGTCCATGTCCATTATATAACTATAACTTGAATCGATTTTAGTAAACAGGTAATAAAAACTAAATTTGTGCAAATGCCCAAATATATATAGACCTAACTGTATATTAAAAAAAATAATAATAATTGGTTTGGAAACAGTGAGAAGAACATAGCACTTGTATGAGTGCTGTATTATCTTCACACAGCTTTTTAAGAATGTAGAAAAACTAGACAAACAGCTAAACCAGCCTCACATCTGCAACTAACTCTTTCAGGACAAAAGACATTTAGAGAGAGACCTCTGGGTGGGTACTATTTTTATTATGGAGACCAGTGATATTGATAATTATTGCAGACTCCTCTTGATTTCTGGGAAAAATATACTCAAATTATCATGTCTGACATCTGCTGGCATCAGATGGGCTTAGGAAAGCTCATTTGAATATCTTTCTCAGAAACCTATTGCCTCATGCACACATACTCTGCATAGTAGGAGCTCTCCATAATAAGAAAGTGTAGCCCCCCAGACAACACATATAGTAAGAGCTCCCTTACACTTTGCAACCAAGCCAAATCCCAGAGGGTCAATTATCCTGTTCAATTCATAGTTTGATCACAGCCACTATAGACATTAAGTTAGGTGATAGACATCTTGTCCATTACTTGTAGGCTCAAAAGGGTTGTGTGAGATATTTTTTTTTTTTCAATAAGGTTCAGAATTGGTTAAAAAAAAAAAAAAGAATTACTTCAGTTTCGCATTTCCTACTGCACTTTACTTAAAGGGACTCTGTCACCAGTTTCTAACCCCCCCTTTTATAACTATTGTTCTCTCTATGGTCCCCTTGTCATTACAAAGCTGTTGTTAGAAGATAAATCCGCCGTGTAGTTTTGATAAAAATCGCTTTTATCTAACCTGTCAATCCTCTGGATAAGGTGCCCAGGGCGTTTCTGAAGGTCTGAATCTGCCGCTTTTCGCCGCCGCCGTTGGTGCCCAGCTCCTCCCATGATCCTTTCAGCGCCACCTCGATGTAATGAAATCCGCCTCCGGCTCTCCTCAGTGCCCCCTCCTCCTTTTCAAAGATCCCGCGCGTGCGCACAGGCCTGTGCCTGATGCGCCCGTGCGGACTTTTAGATTCTGCCTCGTTGAGCGAAGTGCGCTTGCGAGCGCATGCGCGCGCACGGGCGCGAACATGCGCGAACGCGCGCGAACATGCGCGAACGCGCGCGAATATGCGCGAACGCGCGCGAATATGCGCGAACGCGCACTTCGCTCCACGAGGCAGAATCTAAAAGTCCGCACGGGCGCATCAGGCACAGGCCTGTGCGCACGCGCGGGATCTTTGAAAAGGAGGAGGGGGCACTGAGGAGAGCCGGAGGCGGATTTCATTACATCGAGGTGGCGCTGAAAGGATCATGGGAGGAGCTGGGCACCAACGGCGGCGGCGAAAAGCGGCAGATTCAGACCTTCAGAAACGCCCTGGGCACCTTATCCAGAGGATTGACAGGTTAGATAAAAGCGATTTTTATCAAAACTACACGGCGGATTTATCTTCTAACAACAGCTTTGTAATGACAAGGGCACCATGGAGAGAACAATAGTTATAAAAGGGGGGGTTAGAAACTGGTGACAGAGTCCCTTTAAAGGACACACAGGAAATTGGTAAAAATGCTAGCACAGTCAACCAATAGCTGCAGAGGAGACCTCAGCCAGTAATAGCTAGGTAATAATTTCTAGCCATTTTCATATTCCAGCCTGTCGAGTGGGGAAGGAAGACCACATAGTCAATTTATTCTGACCTTTTATTACTACTTATCTTAGAAAAGACATGTTTATCCCAGGCAAATTAAAATTCATTTTGATTTACCAAACACATCTTTCAGTGTTAAAATCAGACATTGGTTCTGAACTTCCCCTCAACTAATTTTAGATTGTACCTCCTGTTCTCGGGTTGAGTTTTTTTTTATTAAAAACAGTTCCATCCTGAACCTTATTTATGCCTTTAACATGTCACCCCTTTCCCTTCTTTCCTCAAGGCTATACAGATTAAGTTCTTTAAGTCTTTCCTGACACACTTGCAGTGTCTCACTGCGTGGCTGTGGGCACCGCAAACTTGTTTTTATTGTGTTTTAATGTCTTGTATTATGCCTGTATGCTGTACTTCATCTCATCTCATATTCTCCCATGTCACTATGTGATTGTACATGTAAGATCCTTTACACAGGCCTAGTTAGGGTGCACTACGCTAGTTTCTCCACAAGATGGGGCAGTGTTACAGTGTATAAATAGCTTAGCTCAGGCCCAAGTTAGGCAGTTCAGTCCAGTTCATTCCAGTCTGGACAAGTTTAGTCAGAGAGCAGACATAAAGTACCGTTTTTTTCGCCCAATAAGACGCACTTTATCTTCCTCCAAAACTGGGGAGAAATGCCCCTGCGTCTTATGGGGCGAATGCTTGCAGTTTTACATCGCAAGCTGAGATGTACGAGCGAGCGGGGACTCGGGGAGGGACTGGGAGGAGGATCTGGGGGCTGGCAATAGCGGCGGGGCGGTTCAGTCACTGTAGTATCCCCGCCCCACCGCTCCGGTATACTAAAATAAGATGTCATATCCAAGTAATACTTATTAAACATGCCCCCTCAGTCCTATTACTACCTTACATCCTAATCGCTGCTGTAGAATTCAGGCCGGGCGGGCGGCAGCGTAACTCTTATCACGAAGCAGGCGGCGCAGGCAAGTGACGTCAGTGAGAGACGCGCCGGCCGCCCGGCCTGCCTGCCTGAATTCTACAGCAGCGATTAGGATGTAAGGTAGTAATAGGACTGAGGGGGCATGTTTAATAAGTATTACTTGGATATGACATCTTATTTTAGTATACTGGCGGCGGCGATCTGTGGATGGCACAGTTATGGGCTAGGGGGGTCTGTGGATGGCACAGTTATGGGCTGGGGGGGTCTGTGGATGGCACTGTTATGGTCTGTGGGGGTCTGTGGATGGCACTGTTATGGGCTGGGGGGTCTGTGGATGGCACATATATAACAGTGCCACCCTCAGATCCCCCCAGCCCATAACAGTGCCATCCACAGATCCCCCCCTGTAACAGTGCCATCCACAGATCCCCCCCTGTAACAGTGCCATCCACAGATCCCCCTGTAACAGTGCAAGCCACAGATCCCCCCATAACAGTGTCCGTCATCCACAGATCCCCCCATAACAGTGTCCGTCATCCACAGATCCCCCCATAACAGTGTCCGTCATCCACAGATCCCCCCATAACAGTGTCCGTCATCCACAGATCCCCCCCATAACAGTGTCAGTCATCCACAGATCCCCAGTAGTAGTGCCATCCACAGACCACCATTAGTTCCAAACACACCAAACACACAGCACACCTTTTGGTTAAAAATATATTTTTTCTTATTTTCCTCCCCAAAAACCTAGGTGCGTCTTATGGGCCGATGAGTCTTATAGGGCGAAAAATACGGTAGCTGCTTGCTGGAGGGTGTCCAGCTACTAAAGCAAGTATTCAAGGGGAAATTTTATATTGTCTTAAAGTCAAAGGATAGCACACGACCATACTTAAGGGCTTCCCAGGCACCTTTGCAATTAGGTGTAGGACACAGCTTCCGGCATCCACACCTCCAGTTTAAACCCTGAGGACAGATAGGCCATCTGTCAGAAAGCACTGGAAAATAGAGGTTCAAGGACTCTGCAAACTACCTTCAAGTCAGGTTAGAATCAGGCGAGAGTTTTTACCAGCCAAAGACTTTTATTTCTTCAAAGCCTAGTCTGAAGCAGTAGCTTTCTTACATATATATATATAACTAAGAGCCTGTTTCTTCTGAAGACTTACATTTTCCTACCCCTGTATGCATGAGACTGTATTCTATTATACTGGGATGTACCAAAGACCGTTTTATAAATTCGATGGAATTTTTACTAGGAGCAACGTTCAGTAAAAGTTATAATCTGGATTGCACCTTCCTTGTCTCGGTCTTCAGTTCCTCAATTAACACTAAATTAAATGGTTGTACCATCACAAAAAAAACTGGCGTCACGACTACAAGAGACCTTGCCATAGGCACATTAATACAGACCATCAAGGGCACCTCGAACCACCATCTGGCCTGTGTCCCTTACACCAGAGTGTGCCCCAGAGAATTCTTGTGCCGTTCTCCTCATCACTTGTGCAGACCTGCCCATGGACGACGTAACCGTGAGTAAACAGAACTGTATTTACCTCGGCCCACCTAATGCTCACACCGTGACCTCACATATAATTCCCCTGTCGGTCTGGCATACTGCACACTGACGAGGAAAAGGGTAGCAATGTTTTGAACTTTTGACTTTCAGGCTCCACATCTCACCATCCACTACTGCTTCGAATGTGAGACTACCATCATTTTATAGACAATCATCTTGGCTATCTCATACATAAATTGGACTTGCAGCTATTTAGCATATGATTAGTTATACAGATTCTTGTCATGTAACTGCATTGTTACTGTTTTGCTCCTGGTGGTGGAACAATCTTTTTCTTCTTGTATACTACAGATTACAACCTCACATTTCCTAATAGCTCAGTGTGTTATTAGGTTGAATCTGGTTTGAATCTGGTTTGAATCAAGGAGCAGCCATTAAGAAGATTTCCCATGAAAAGAAAAACAGCATCATCCAGCTCATCAACAGCGGTACCTCAGCCAAGAAAATTGCCAAACTGCATCATGTGAGCGCCATGACAGTTGGAAGAGTACAAAATGTAGTCCATCTATTCCAAAGCCAAGAGGTGGACAACCAGCAGGGTTGCCAACCAGAAATTTCTTTTTTCTGGACAACTTATCCCAAAATCATGGACAGGCAACATTTTTTATGGACAAACTGGAAAACCATAATGAATGAAAAAATGATAATTAATCCAGGTATATAGCTCAATATACTGATTAGAGATGAGTGAATTTCTCAAAAATTCAATTCGCCGAATTTTTCAAAAAGATTCGCTTCGATCTGAATTTATTTGCGGCAAATTATGTTAAAAAACATCTATTTCCAGCCTGCAGAGAGCCTTTATAGACGTGTAGAACATTGTGCTTTGCAGTAACACGCATAGGGAGTCTGCTGTGGTAGTGAAATAATACTGCGTCAGTATGACATGCAGATTACAGGTGTCGCACTTAAAATCACTGCATACTTCAAGTATTTGGGCATTCACTGGGCCAAAACTCACCAAATAATTAAAGTATCAACTCAGCCTTACAGGTCAATGTTAGCGTCAAGAAGAAGCGCAGTCCTTTTACACCGTCGTCAGCTCATTCCACATAGATGTCTACAGTACCTGTTCTATTAGACGCTTATACAAGTAGAGCACCTCTTACAGAGGGGCGAGGGTGTCAGCAGTAAGTTTGTGTTGACGTCACTGCTTAAATCGCCCTTCCTCTGATCTGTCAGTATTTCTAATGCCCAAAAAAAACAGGAGTGGATCTGAAACAGAGATGACACATGAATGGAATATTTGCATGTCTTCTGTGTTTTGTACCCACTCCTGCTTTTGGCTACTAAATCACAAGCCAATTCTGATGGGACCATACAGGCCTTACAGCTGCTACACAGACAGGATCCGTTGTGCCTCTCATTTTTCCTTCCTTCTGACAGATCAGAAGAAGGGTCAAATAAATAATGATGTCAGCCAGACCGAAATCCAAAATAGTGGACCAGTCATGAAGTGGGGAGGGTGGGAACAGCATGAGAATTCCACAGAGTGGCACGATGACACAGTCTGGAGTTGTCAGCATCAGGAGAAGGCCAGCGAGTGGCACAATGACAGAGTCTGGAGTTGGCAGCAGTATAAGTAGGCCACCAAGTAGCACAATGACAGAGTCTGGTGGTGACGGCAGCAGCAGCACCAGGAGAAGGCCACTGAGTGGCACAAAGACAGAGTCTGGAGTGGGCAGCATCAGGAGAAGGCCACCGAGTGGCACAATGACAGAGTCTGGAGTTGGCAGCAGTATGAGGAGGCCACCGAGTGGCACAATGACAGAGTCTGGAGGTGGCGGCAGCAGCAGTAAATTCAAGAGAAGGCCACCGAGTGGCACAATGAAAGAGTCTGGAGTTGGCAGCATCAGGAAAAGGCCACCGAGTGGCACAATGACAGATTCTGGAGTTGGCAGCAGTATGGAGGCCACCGAGTGGCACAATTACAGAGTCTGGAGGTGGCGTCAGCATGAGGAGATTACAGAGTGGCCCAATGACAGAGTGTGGAGGTGGCAGCAGCAGCATCAAAATACCACAGAGTGGCAAGGTGACATAGTGTGGAGATGGCAGCAGCAGCATCAGGAGACCACAGAGTGTGAAGGTGACATAGTGTGGAGATGGCCGCAGCAGCATCAGGATAGCACAGAGTGGCAAGGTGACAGTGTGGAGATGGCAGCAGCAGCATCAGGAGACCACAGAGTGTGAAGATGACATAGTGTGGAGATGGCAGCAGCAGCATCAGGAGACCACAGAGTGACCCGGTGACAGAGTGGGGCGGTGGGTGGCATTACCAGTACCATCTGACGAAGGTGGGTGAGAGATGGAGCACTTGGCATCAGATGTGTGGCATCAGGAGAGTGGCAGCATCAGAGTAGTAGCTGAGGCAGGTAGCCAGAAGAAACCTGTCTCTTTTTTCAAGGTTTGGGTGAGGCGGCATGGATGATCTAATCAGATGCATGAGGCATTGGTGGGTGAAAATCCTGGCTGACCCACGCCTGATTCATCTTGACAAAGGTCAGTCTCTCCACATTTTGGGTGGACAAGTGAGTTCTCCTTGGCGTAACTATGGCACTAAACACCCGCTCTGATTCCACACTACTGGCCGGGCAGGAGAGCTTTTCCAGGGCAAACTCTGCTAGGTGCAACCACAAATCCTGTTTGGCTGTCCGGTAGTCCAGCGGATCTTTAATGGGGGTTGGCATGTGCTGTTCAAGTATGCCACCACCTGCTGGTTCAGGTCCTGCTCCAGGTTTACTTGT
This sequence comes from Bufo gargarizans, assembly GCF_014858855.1. Lineage (NCBI taxonomy): Eukaryota > Metazoa > Chordata > Amphibia > Anura > Bufonidae > Bufo > Bufo gargarizans. Next base: position 126,638,310 of record NC_058080.1, on the reverse strand, counting down.
TGATGCTGGTGAGTAGTTTCTTCACTATGAGGATGAAAAAAGCTGCTCATCAGCGACTGTAGACTCAGGCTGCTACTGATGGAGCTTGCACTGCTCCTGCCACCCCACCCCTCCCCAGCAGCTATGGCTGTGGAACGTGAGTGCAGAGGGCCCCCCCGGTCAGACCTGCGAGAGGATGGACGATGGCGCAGATAGGCAGCGGCCAACTGACTACATAGGATGTCTCTGTAGTAGTTCAGTTTGTCCTCCCTCTCAGTGGGTGTAAAAAAGGCCCCCATTTTGGACTGGTAGCGAGGGTCCAACAAGGTGAAGAGCAAGAAGTCATCACTCTGCCAAATGGGGACAATTCGGCTGTCACTACACAAGATAGTGAGCATGCATCGGGCCATTTGTGCAAGTGACTCGGAGGGACTCCCTGCCTCCATCTCCACTGCATACTGCCACGGTGTGTCTGGGTCTGTGTCTCGTTTTCCTCATCGCTCTGTAGCTCCTCTGGCTGCTCCTGCTCCTCCTCTCTTGTCAGCTGAGTAGAAAAACCACCCATTTCACTTCACATTGCCTGTGCTCCAATGTCCTCCTCCCTCTTCTCCTACTCTTCCAGTTCAGCCCCGACTGGGCTCATTTGGCCATGAGATCTAGGCGTCACGTCTCCTGTCCCCTGACCAGCCATTGTTACCACCATCTGTTCCAGGACATGAAGCAGTGGAATGACGTTGTTCATCCCGTAGTCCTGGCAACTGACAAATAATGTGGCGTCCTCAAAGGGCCTTAGCAAAAACGGCAGGTGTCACTCCTATCCGCTTGTATTATCAATAAATCATTGATGGCCTTTCTCATTTCATATAGTTGGTCCAACATATGGAGGGTGGAATTCCAACGGGTGGAAACGCGGCATATCAGCCTATGTTGGGGGATGCCGTTCTGCCGCTGCAGCTCAAGGAGGGTGTACTTTGAGGTGTACGAGTGGCTGAAGTGCATGCAAAGTTTCCTGGCTATTTTTTAGGATGTCTTGCAGATGGGTGGAAGACTTCAGGAACCGCTTTACAACCAGATCGAACACGTGTGCCATGCAGTGCGCATGGCTCAGCCTTCCTTGACGCAGTGCCGATACCATGTTATACCCGTTGTCGGTCAGCATGGTTCTGATTTTCAGTTGTCGCAGAGAAATCCAGGATTCGATTTCTTGATGCATCACATGGAGCAGTTCCTCCCCTGTGTGATTCCGTTCGCCAAGGCAAACCAGGTGTAGAACAGCGTGACACCGCCGAGCCCTGCACATGTGGTATGCTGGAGGGGCACTGTGACTTGTCCCTGCAGTGAAGGCTGAGGACATGGTGGAGGATGAGGAGGCAGAGACGGACATTGTCGCAGGACCAATGGCATTAGAACGTGGAGGCGGAAGCGGCGTGACCTGGCCAAGTTGCTGGTGTGGCTGTGCAGGAACCACATTCACCCAGTGGGCCATAAAGGACATGTATTGTCCCTGACCGTAGTCACAGCTTCACACGTCGGTGCTGCCGTGCACTTTGGCAGACACCAACAGGCTAAAGAACTGGCCCAACTTCTGTTCTACATATTTGTGCAGGGCTGGTACTGCCTTTTTGGCAAAGAAATGACGGCTTGGGACTCTCCACCTCGGCTCGGCACAAGCCATCAGTTCCACTAGCAAGTTGACACATTTGCCGTGCATGGCACATGTGTGTAATCTGATCGTACAATGCTTTGTGCATAAGTACCCAGGCTTACAGGACGTCCTCAAGCAGGCCAGGAAGGTGTGTGGCCATTTCAGGCGTCCCTACATGGCCATGGCGCACTTTTCAGATATTCGGCGGCGAAACAACATGCCAGTGAGGCGCTTGATTTGTGACAGCCCGACACGTTGGAATTCAACACTCCTAATGTTCGACCACCTGCTTCAACAAGAAAAAGCCGTCAACGAGTATTTGTATGACCGGGGTGCTAGGACAGCCTCTGTGGAGCTGGGTATTTTTTTGCCGCGTTACTGGACGCTCATGCACAATGCCTGTAGGCTCATGCATCTTTTTGAGGAGGTGACAAACCTAGTCAGTTGCACCGAAGGCACCATCAGCGACATCATCCCATTCGTTTTCTTCCTGGAGCGTGCCCTGCGAAGAGTGCTGGATCGGGCCATGGTGTTGTATGTGGCTGGGGGAACAACAGACCTTCAGTGAGATCAGTGAGGACGAGAAACGGGACATGAGTAGCTCTGCATCCACCCTTGTGCAAATGGGGTCTTTCATGCTGTCGTGGCCTGTTGAGGGACCCTCGTATAAAAAGGCTGACGGAGAACGACCTGTACTGGGTGTCCACGCTACTAGACCCCCGGTATAAGCAGAAAGTGGCTGAAATGTTACCGAATTACCGGAAGTCGGAAAGGATGCAGCAGTTCCAAAACAAGTTAAAAAGGGTGATGTCACAGCACAACGGGAATCTAACAGGGAAAGAGGTGAAAGTAATCCTCCTCCTACCATGACTACGCCGGCAAGGACAGGATGCTTTACAGACGTGTTGTTGATGGAGAACATGCAGAGCTTTTTAAGTCCTATGCATCGCCACAGCCCTTCGGGGTCCACCCTCAGAGAACGACTCGACCGACAGGTGGCAGACTACCTCGCCTTAACTGCAGATATCGACACTCTGAGGAGTGATGAACCCCTTGACTACTGGGTGTGCAGGCTTGACCTGTAGCCTGAGCTATCCCAATTTGCGATATAACTTCTGGCCTGCCCCGCTTCAAGTGTACTGTCAGAAAGGACCTTCAGTGCAGCAGGAGGTATTGTCACTGAGAAGGGAAGTCGCCTAGGTCAAAAAAGTCTAGATTACCTCACCTTTATTAAGATGAATGAGGCATGGATCCCGAAGGGACTGACAGTGGGCGATACATTTGACTAAAAAAGGCCTGATGAGATGAGATGCATTGGGCTAAAAATGGTTCACACGCTGCTGTATGTTATCTCTGCATGCCGGATGACTTGCGTGACTTCTCCGCCACGAACTAGGGTTCAAGTCTCAATTTTTTAGGGCACTTTCTGCCTGGAAAACATCAATTTTGCTGTAACAATACCTAATTTTTCAGGCATGTGTACATGTCTAATTTTTCTGGCCTCTGGTGCTGCACTGTGGCTGCAAAAAAAAAAAAAAGGCACATACATGTATCAATTCCCCTTCATGATCGTTACTTTGTTGTGGTGAAGGGGCTTGCGTATCACAATAAAGCGATCACCTCTATGAGTGTGTTGGCAATAGCAATGTTGGCACACCCCAGATGATAAGGTCGTTGCTTCATTGTGAACAGACCAAAAGCGATCGGCTGGATAATTTTGTATAGAAAAAACATTAATTTTCTTTGTGATCATCTAAGGTGATCATTAAAGCCTACTAGGCCAACAATGGTCCCACACTGCAGAATCATTGTTTTCTGGGTCACTTAACTGTCACTGAACTACCTCAGCGCGACCATAGGCTTTGAAAAAAAAAACATCGCCTGCAATCTCCCAAACGTGCGCACGAGCACAGTCACCACTACACCAAGATTGACGCATAGAGGTATAAAATTTATGTCAATAGTGTGTCAACTATTGACAACTCTTTGCAGTTGTCTACAATCTATTCAATACACGTCCCCTGATAGGATTAAACTGATATGAATAGTACTACTTAACACACCACTCATATCTGGTGGCACAGTACATTGCATGGCGCACGTGCAGTGCCCCAAATTGGAAGTAGGAGGACCAACCAAGCATCTTTTTCCATCTCCCGGTTCCTAAAATCTATTCCATACACGTCCCCTGATAGGGGACGTAACAGGGATTAAACTGATAGGAATAGTACTACTTAACACACCACTCATATCTGGTGGCACAGTACATTGCACGGCGCACATGCAGTGCCCCAAATTAGAAGTAGCAGGATCAACCAAGCATCTTTTTCCATCTCCCGGTTCCTAAAATCTATTCCACAGACCGGCCCCTGAAAGGGGACGTAACAAGGATTAAACTGATAGGAATAGTACTACTTAACACACCACTCATATCTGGTGGCACAGTACATTGCAAGGCGTACGGGCAGTGCCCCAAATTAAAAGTAAGATGACCGACCAAGCATCTTTTTCCATCTCCCGGTTCCTAAAATCTATTCCATACACCGGCCCCTAATAGGGGACGTAACAGGGATTAAACTGATAGGAATAGTACTACTTAACATACCACTCATATTGGGATTGCAGAGTACATTGCACGGCGCACGCGCAGTGCCCCAAATTGGAAGTAAGAGGAACGACCAAGCATCTTTTTCCATCTCCCGGTTCCTTAAATCTATTCCATACACCGGCCCCTGATAGGGGACAAAACAGAGATTAAACTGGTAAGAACAGATTTTTTTTTTATTTAAAAAAGGAGGACAACCTCTGCGGAGCTGGGTATTTTTTGGCCGCATTACTGAACGCTCATGCACAATGGCTGTAGGCTCATGCGTCCTTTTGCGGAGGTGACAAACCTGGTCAGTCAAACCCAAGGCAACATCATCGACCTCATCCCATATGCGTTTTTTCTGGAGTGTGCCCTGCGAAGAGTGCTGGATCAGGTCGTAGATAAGCATGAAGAGGAAGAGTTGTGGTCACCATCACCACCAGAAGCAGCCTTGTTGTCGATTGCTGGACCTGCAGCAACGCAGAGAGAGGAGTCTGAAGAAGAGGAGTCAGAGGAGGAATGTGGCTTTGAGGAGGTGGAAGACCAACCACAGCAGGCGTCCCAGGGGACTTGTCACCTTTCGGGGACCCTTGGTGTTGTACGTGGCTGGGTGGAGGAAGAGACCTTCAATGACGTCAGTGAGGACAAGGAACGGGACATGGCTAGCTTGGTATCCAACCTTGTGCAAATGGGGAGTTTGAGGTTGTGCAAATGGACTGTTTGCGGTTGTTTGTGGGTGCGTTAAAGGGGGAGTTTGGTCTGTCAGAGTTTGGTCTGTCACTGTGAAGCGGGCGTAACCCTTACACTACCTGATCGATACAACATCATACCTGATGTTTTAAAGCTAAAGCACGTTATTCCAAACAATTTAGGATTGTTAGGTGATTTATGCCCTTTATGGATTAAAACCCGACTCTGCGTCAACTACATAATTTTCCATGGGAGTTTTGCCATGGATCCCCCTCCGGCATGCCACAGTCCAGGTGTTAGTCCCCTTGAAACAACTTTTCAATCACTATTGTGGCCAGAAAGAGTCCCTGTGGGTTTTAAAATTTGCCTACCTATTGAAGTCTATGGCGGTTCGCCCGGTTCGCCCGTTCGCGAACATTTGCGAAAATTTGCGTTCGCCGTTCGCAAACGGAAAATTTTATGTTCGCGACATCTCTATTCACCACATCTAACTGCAGGTAGTAGACACCCCTGGTGAAGCTCAAGCAGCGAAACCCGGGTCAGGCAGCGTGGAGATTTTAAATTCCGATATGCTGATTACAAGTGTAACTTTGTGAGTACAATAAACCTTTTTACGGGACATATATGTGAATGTGCTTCACTATTCTGTGACCCATTGGTTTTTAAAAGTTTGGATGAGGGGAGGAATTTTATGAGCACTTACATTTCGTCCCGTGCTTGGATCTTATGGTGTAAAACCGCATGATGGGAAAGAGGACCTCAGGAATATCTGCAGCGCGATCCTATTTTTGTACAATTTGGATTTAAAGTAAACCCACTTCACTATACTTGGATCTGCAGCGCGAAAAGTCCAGGCGACGTTATCAGAGACCTTTTTTCTTATATATAACTGCAGAATTGAACTGAGAATATATTTTGTATTTTTTAACTGAAATAGGCCACTAAACGCTTTCACCACAAATAACTGCAACAGTGAAGAGCGTATATTTTTCTTTCTGTGCTGAAATAGGCCACTAAAGGCTTTTCAACATAGCACTTGCACCCCAATAACAAGAACAAATTGTTGGAATGACAGAGCTGTCTAATGTCTATTTGGATCTCCAAATAATCTTTCCCTGTACTTGTAAATCGCATTTCTAGCACTGTCCCTAGCGCCTTCAGACATCTCTCCCTGCACTAAGATGCTGTGAAATGATTCCTCCCTATCCTTACCCTGCACTTATAAATAGTTTTTTCTTTTTTCACAATGAGGTTTTTCCTATTGCTGTCCCTAGCGCCTTCTCACGTCTGTCCCTGCACTCAGAATGATGGAAAATGTCTGAATCCAAAATGGCCGCCGTATTTGTAGGGCTGTGACATCACAGGGCTGGCTGCTGATTGGCTGCATACATGGCATTATGGGTCATCCCGCCTTCCCAGAGTCCCTTGCCCCATGTCCACACACGTGTAGCCACCATTTTAGGAAAAATTGCGATTCGTTACCATGAAGTGCAAGGAAATTCGTATACATTGCAAATAAAATTTTTCCTGAAATACGAATCGAATTCCACTTCGTCAGCTTTGATTCGCTCATCTCTAATACTGATAATAACTAATTTACTACAAGAAAATTTAGACTGACAATCATGGTCACAGGTGCATATCCATTAAGCCAGCATACGGAGAACTAATAAAAGCATGGCTGCACAACATTTCGCATGCAAACAAAAGAACTGAGAAATGGGGATCATTCTAAATTAAAGTGGTATTATAACTACTAGAAATGAAAAAATATAAGCTCTTTGTGCGTATTCTTGCTTGTTGGATATGCATCTGTGACCATGATTGTGTTAGTCTAAATTTTCTTGTAGTATATATGGTATAGTATATATGTAGTATATATACATCTGCCTGGGGCTTCTGAGCAGAGTATAAATGTAGCTGGTTCCTACACTGCCCTGAATATTGTAGGCTTAGTAATGTCCAAGAGAGGCAGTTTCATTAGTGTTAAGTACCCATCTGCGGAAGCCACCTTGATGCCTGGTAGATGGGCCCGACACACGTTTGATCAAAAATGTGCGCAAAGAGCTTCTATTTTTTCGTTTCTAGTAGGTATACTCTAGTCTGATGTTATAGGCATGCCTTTTATAGCACCTGATACAAATCTGAATGGAATATACATTTCTGACGGGTTCAGAGTGTGCTAGTATTGCTCTGATCTATGGATTATGATAATCTATTTCACCCTTGTTATTTATTTATTTATATGGGTGGCATCTTATAGTTATTTCATATCCTGTTTTTTGAGCAAACTAGTATCACTGAACAGTATTTTTTCACCCTCACATTCGCTTACCGAGTTTTGTGTTAGGTATATTGACCTGGTTTCTAGGAGGTGAAATTTTGTCTGTATTGTGAGTCCATACTGCATATTTGTGATATTTTTAACTTGACTTTTTTTATGATGAAATAAAGGATGTATTTATATTGTATGTGTGGTTTCATGTTTTTGGTAATTTGTACATTTATACTACACAGTAGTTCCTATTTATGTGTTTGGTGTTTTGGATCTTGCTTACTAAACCTTCTCCTATACCACCTAGAAAAATATTAAAAAGAATAGGATCCAGGACAGACCCTTGAGGTACACCACTTGTAGTGATGGACAAACATCTGCTGGGACGGTTCGCGAACGCGATCAAATTTTCGCGAACCGCAAGTTCGCAGCAGGTCCTATTCAAGGGATTCTGTCACCTCCCCTAACCCAAAATCGGATTTTAAAGCAGTCATGCAGCACAGCTTACCTTGAATAGGCTGTGCTCTTCTATCTTGTAATCCGTCCAGTAGTTTATGTGAAAATCGACTTTTATGGTTATGCAAATTAGCCCTGAAGGTGCCCAGAGGGGCGTTTTGTTCCCCTTAGTGAGCCCAGTACCGCCCCTCTTACAGTGCCCAGCCCGCCTTCCTTGCGACTGTCTAACCGCCCCCAGCCTCTCATCCCTCCCCCCCCCTCCCTCACGGCCGAACGAACTCTCGCACAGGCGCAGTACCCACTGAGGGCTGCGCCAGTGCGATCTGCAGGAGACTGAGGGCAGGAGCTTCATCCTCGTCACTGGGCATGCGCCGAGCCCAGTGACGTCTGATGCTCGCTCTTCCCTCAGTCAGCGCTGACTGAGAGAAGAGCGAGCATCGGACGTCACTGGGCTCGGCGCATGCCCAGTGACGAGGATGAAGCTCCTGCCCTCAGTCTCCTGCAGATCGCACTGGCGCAGCCCTCAGTGGGTACTGCGCCTGTGCGAGAGTTCGTTCGGCCGTGAGGGAGGGGGGAGGAGAGGCTGTGGCAGGCTGGGGGCGGTTAGACAGTCGCAAGGAAGGCGGGCTGGGCACTGTAAGAGGGGCGGTACTGGGCTCACTAAGGGGAACAAAACGCCCCTCTGGGCACCTTCAGGGCTAATTTGCATAACCATAAAAGTCGATTTTCACATAAACTACTGGACGGATTACAAGATAGAAGAGCACAGCCGATTCAAGGTAAGCTGTGCTGCATGACTGCGTTAAAATCCGATTTTGGGTTAGGGGAGGTGACAGAATCCCTTTAATGGCAGGCGAACCTGAAAAACCTTCAGCTGATATTTGCAGCCAAGAAATAATTACTAGAAGTGCACAAATAGTCCCACAAATTTGCGATCTCCATTCATAATGTTTTTCAATGCAAAATATCGGCAATGTAATTTTTGCGTACGCGCATGCGCAAATGCACTATACAGTACCTAAATGCACTATAAAGAAAGTACATTGGCATATAACACCCCGCTTCAATTAGTTTTTTTGGGGGGGCGACTGGAATATCACACCGGTAGAAATGATTTGTCCCAATAACGCTTGTCCCTCTATATACCTGCAGTATCGCAGCAGAACCGCACACAACTGCCGCACAATACAAATGCACTATAATATACTTTCAAACATAGAAAGTATATTATAACATTGTACAAGGAAGGCAATCCATTAGAATATACATAAAGATAAAACGTAACCTTTAATAATGTTACTATGAGGGTTCATTCACACGTCCGTAAGGCAATGTGCATTCCGCAATTTGCGGACCGCACATCGCCAGCACTATAATAGAAAATGCCTAGTCTTGTCTACTCTGCAATTGCGGACAAGAATAGGACATGTTCTATTTTTTTGCGGAAACGGAAGCACAGATGCGGAAGTGCGGATCCACAAATGCGGATGCGGACAGCACATTCCGGCCCCATTGAAAATGAATGGGTCTCCACCTGTTCCGCAAAATTGCAGAACGGATGCGGACCCATTTTGCGGACGTGTGAATGGAAACAATATCCCTCAAAATGAAAATAAATTAAATTATTAAAGTTAAGCAAAAAGCATAGATATGGAAGGCTATAACAAGTGCTTGGTGGCACTAAATCAGGTGCTTGGCAGCACTAAATCAGAAACCATATGTCCTACCACTAGTGATGGCCAGTTCGCATTGTTAGCCCGCGAACACATGCGGGCTGCCATCTTTTTTCACAAGTCCGGGGAGGCACGGGTAATCCCTTACCTGTGCCTGTGCGCGAGCCGGTCTGAAACAAATGTGGTCAGCAGGAGCAGGCAGTTCCAAGAACAGCCACCGGGGGCCTTCATCGGGCTGTTCTCGGAACTGCCTGCTCCCGGTGACCGCATTTGTTTTCAGACCGGCTCGCGGCACAGGTACAGGTAAGGGCTTACCTGTGCCTCGCTGGACTTGTGAAAAAAGATGGCAGCCCGCATGTGTTCTCGGGTGAACAATGCGAACTGGCCATCACTGCCTACCACAATCCGGGGGGTTCCAGTGCACATCCATAAATCCCGGAGGGAACGCAAAAAACATCTATACCTGAGCTAGATGATGATGTGGTATTGAAGGACAGGGTGGGCAAAGAACTGTCCCTGATATTGACCTACAGGGGGGTGCTATTCTGGCCCTGATAGCCTAACCACAGACCACCCGCCATGATAAGAGCGACCCCGTCCAGAACCTTACCCTATATAAAAATAGCCCTAGTAAGCCCCTAGGCCCCTGACTTCCAGGTGATCACTATATAGATCTCTGTGTTTTTGACTCATTATAAAAGTATATTATAAGTATATCGCACCCCTCTGTGTATCACACATATCGATAGCACACCTATACCAGTCCTTAAAATGACTTTTGAGGCCTTTATAGCTAGCATTTTGTGTCCCTAACAGCCTGTCCTTGCTCCACACAGCAACCTCTCCCTACACTGGCAAAACACTGAATGTAAAATGGCGGCCAGGTCTTGTACCACCTGATAGATGTGTCATGGGTCAAAGTTCTTCACAATGTAAAATAATATGACGGGCGCGAATTTCTCAATATGTTCGCATGTTCGGTGAATCGTGAACACGCAAAGTTCGCCGCAAAACGACCACCGGGCGAACCGCAAGGCCAACTCTACTTCTAATCTGTCTCTAATCAGAATGCACACCATCAACAACACTCTGGTGTCTATTTATAAGCCAACTGTAAATTCACTGAATTATACAGGGATTAAGTCCAATCTTCAATCATTTATTTTTCGGCTCTTTACATGGTACAGTGTCAAAGATTTTGCTGAAGTCCAGGTAGGCAATACCCATGGCATCACCTTCATCTAACACTTTTGTGATCAAAATAAATAAGATTAGTTTGATATGATAAGCTCTTAATAAATCCAAGCTGTTTTGTTCCAAGTTACTGTATTTTAGCTGGTCCACTATCTTCTTTTTTTTTTTTTTTAGAAGGTTTCCATTATTTTTACTACTAATGAGGTCAATCTAACTGTTGTTTTTCACTCTTTTAATACCTTTTTTACACACTCCCCAATTTCCTTGAAGTTCCTTGAATTTAAGAAAAGATGAGAAGTCACGTCTGTTCTTTATTCTTTCTCTCTTTTTTTATGATCCTGTCTAGGGATGAGTGAACCCGAACTGTATAGTTCGGGTTCGTACCGAATTTTGGGGTGTCCGTGACACGGACCCGAACCCGAACATTTTCGTAAAAGTCCGTGTTCGGGTTCGGTGTTCGGCGCTTTCTTGGTGCTTTTTGAAAGGCTGCAAAGCAGCCAATCAACAAGCGTCATACTACTTGCCCCAAGAGGCCGTCACAGCCATGCCTACTATTGGCATGGCTGTGATTGGCCAGAGCACCATGTGACCCAGCCTCTATTTAAGCTGGAGTCACGTAGCGCCGCCCGTCACTCTGCTCTGATCAGTATAGGGAGAGGTTGCAGCTGCTGCTGTTAGGGCGAGATTAGGCAGGGATTTACTCAGCAAAAACACTTAATGAAGTGATCGATCTACAGCTGTGAATCATTCATCTTCTGCTATTCAATTGCTCACTGTTTTTAGGCTGCCCAGAGCGTTTTTCAGTCACTTTTTTCTGGGGTGATCGGTGGCCATTTTGTGTCTTGTGGTGCGCCAGCACAAGCTGCCACCAAGTACATTTAACCATCAATAGTGTGTTGTTGTTTATTTTGCTATATCCTACATCAGGGGCTTGGCTGTGCTTGCTATTTTATTGAGGGGTGAAATACAATTGCCAAAATAGCAGTACCCTAAATCTGGTGTTTCAGCTGTGGCCAGCCAATTGTAATACTGTCTGCTGTCTGGCAAAGGATATATTTTTGTTCTGGGTTGAAATACAATTCCCAACTTAGCAATTCCCTAAATTAGTGGTTTCTGCTGTATCAGGGCTACTTTAAATCTATCCATAAAAGGGTATATTAGATTGAAGGTGCGGATAGGGTCATCCTCAATAACTTCACACACACGCTACCTTGCATTTCCAAGTCTAATTCTGTGTGTAAACGTATACCTGTCATCCAGGGCCGAAATACTAGGTCTACAATTTATATTCAGCTAAATCTGTGGTTACTGCTGTGCCTGTATTAGTGTAATACGGTACCTAAATAGATAGCCAGATAGTGTTAGGTGTCTTTAAAAAAAGGCCTGAATTTGAATTCAATACATTGGGCCAAATAATATTTTTGTTGTTGTGGTGAACGATAACAATGAGGAAAACATCTAGTAAGGGACGCGGACGTGGACATGGTCGTGGTGGTGTTAGTGGACCCTCTGGTGCTGGGAGAGGACGTGGCCGTTCTGCCACAGCCACACGTCCTAGTGTACCAACTACCTCAGGTCCCAGTAGCCGCCAGAATTTACAGCGATATTTGGTGGGGCCCAATGCAGTTCTAAGGATGGTAAGGCCTGAGCAGGTACAGGCATTAGTCAATTGGGTGGCCGACAGTGGATCCAGCACGTTCACATTATCTCCCACCCAGTCTTCTGCAGAAAGCGCACAGATGGCGCCTGAAAACCAAGCCCATCAGTCTGTCACATCACCCCCATGCATATCAGGGAAACTGTCTGAGCCTCAAGTTATGCAGCAGTCTCTTATGCTGTTTGAAGACTCTGCTGGCAGGGTTTCCCAAGGGCATCCACCTAGCCCTTCCCCAGCGGTGAAAGACATAGAATGCACTGACGCACAACCACTTATGTTTCCTGATGATGAGGACATGGGAATACCACCTCAGCACGTCTCTGATGATGACGAAACACAGGTGCCAACTGCTGCGTCTTTCTGCAGTGTGCAGACTGAACAGGAGGTCAGGGAGGAAGACTGGGTGGAAGATGATGCAGGGGACGATGAGGTCCTAGACCCCACATGGAATGAAGGTCGTGCCACTGACTTTCACAATTCGGAGGAAGAGGCAGTGGTGAGACCGAGCCAACAGCGTAGCAAAAGAGGGAGCAGTGGGCAAAAGCAGAACACCCGCCGCCAAGAGAATCCGCCTGCTACTGACCGCCGCCATCTGGGACCGAGCACCCCAAAGGCAGCTTCAAGGAGTTCCCAGGCATGGCACTTCTTCAAACAATGTGCTGACGACAAGACCCGAGTGGTTTGCACGCTGTGCCATCAGAGCCTGAAGCGAGGCATTAACGTTCTGAACCTTAGCACAACCTGCATGACCAGGCACCTGCATGCAAAGCATGAACTGCAGTGGAGTAAACACCTTAAAACCAAGGAAGTCACTCAGGCTCCCCCTGCTACCTCTTCTGCTGCTGCCTCCTCGGCCTCTTCTGCTGCTGCCGCCTCGGCCTCTTCCTCTGCCTCTGGAGGAACGTTGGCACCTGCCGCCCAGCAAACAGAGGATGTACCACCAACACCACCACCTCCGTCACCAAGCATCTCAACCATGTGCAGCATACGGGTAGGCTACCCGACACTGCTAGATTTGAGTGTGTAGTTCCCTTTAAGCCAGTCAGGCCGGTTACCGGCAATCCTTATAACAGCCAGCAGAGGGAGCCCCCAGTTCAGTATAAATAGGCTAGGGCCTAGCTCAGAAGGTTAGAAGTTTCCAGACTCAGTACAGAGAGGGTTTCCCTCCTGAGTCCTTATGCATAGAAGTCAGAAGGGCATAGCTAAACAGCCTGAAGACAAAGAATACCACAGAGGCCGATCAGATAAAGCAAGAGGTACTCAAGACAACAGAGGAGGTACTATATAAAGACAGCTTCAAGGGTACGCCAGCTATAGGGCATTAGACCTTGGAGAGAAAGTCACATGTAGCAGGACCAGTCAGGAATATTGTGCAAACCGCCTGTACTGCATCTCCTGTAATCAACACTCTGTATAATGCCTTGCTAAGACCGGCCATTCTGTACTCCCAAGAACCAGCTGTATTCACTGATATTCAGTAAAAGTTCCAGTTTTTGTTGGCTATCCTGTGCTTGCTTCATTCTTCCACCATACTTTACACGGCGTGTCACCGTTTAATTGACACTGGCGTCACGAACTTTGAACTACCTGCCTGTTCCAGCATTCGCCCCGATTTGAAGACGACAGTGGATCCCAGGTTAGTGGTCAATCTGCACTACAAAGCCAGCACACACTACTGACCCCCTGGGACACTGCATCGCTCTTTTTGGCGTCCCCGAACAGGATACGCATACTTCTACAGTGCAGAGAAGTGTGAACTGTGTGCTTTAACTATACCACCACCGTATTACAAAGACTGTACCCTTTATTTCCAAGCCGGTGGATTGAAATTGTGTCTGGGAGGAATCAGAGACGCTGCACTGTGTTGCGCTACCCCCAGAGAGAAAATCGTACTTGTGGACTGTGATTTATTGGACTTTGCAACACCCTGCTTGCTGTCAGGGAATCGTGATCAAGATGGCCACCGGCCGCCTGGAGTAAAGTTTCCCGCGCTGCTGAGGACCTCCGTGGGCGGATCCCTTCAAAGACACAGAGAATCCCGCCCTCTTCATCATCGCACCGCCGCGGCCCTGCTTTTCCTGCGTCAGCAACGTCACCGCGTACACAGGACGTCCGGAGTCTCACGAGATTTGGCCTGCGCGAACCCGGCGATACCGGTAAGAACTTGTATCCGGAGGGAAGGGGATTGTTCCGGCCCCTTTAGTCACCAGCGGCCACCTCGTAATAAGTTAACATGTCAGATCCGGGAGTTGCCGAGCGGCCGGACCCGGGAGAGCTTGCGGCACCTAATCATCCTATAGCCCCCAGCATGATGCCCTTTACCATGCCTTACTATTTTGGGGCCCCATGGTTTCCCCGCTATAACGGAGAGGCCCATACCCTAAGGGACTTTAAGGAAAAGTTGCTGGCCTTATTCAAACTATACCCCATAAATGCCGATCAGCAAATGGAAATCTTGCTAGCGCAACTGGAGGGGGCTGCCCGCAGAGAGGTATTATCCTGGCCTGCTGCGGAACGGAGTACTCTAGAGCAGATATTCACCCGCCTCAGGGCCACTTTTGAAACGAGGACTGCCTCAGAGATAAAGATGCACTTCTTTGGCAAGAAACAGGGGCCCGGTGAGTCCCTCCGTGACTATGCCCTATCACTTCAGGAGGCTTTGGGGGCTGTAATTCAGATAGATCCCAAGGAAGCTGATAACCAGGATCAGACCCTGAGGGAACAATTTATTACCGGAGTGGCTAGTGAGCAAATAAGGACCCAATTAAAGATGCTGTCCGCCCAACACCCTAACGGTACCTTTCTGGACTTTAAAGAACTGGCTATAAAAATTCTGGGGTCAGCAGTATCTACAGAGTTGAACACCCCACCTGAGTTATCAGCCTGCAGGTCAAAACCGTTTATCATTAACCGAGCTGAGGCCGGTCAAGCTGTTCAGGCTACAGCTACCGATACTATCGCCATGCTGACAGAGCAAGTAAATCACCTCACTAAAAGCCTAGAGAGAGTGTGCAGAAAAATGGAGGAATGGGAAAAACCTATGATGTCAGAAGAGGAGTTCCTGTCACCCTCTAAGCCGTTCCCACCTCCATACCAAGAGACTCACCCCAGGGATCCTGGGAGGCGCAATAGGGGTCGCAAGCGGCCCGTGTGTACATACTGCAAAAAGATGGGACACACAGAATCCACTTGCTGGCAGTTAAACGGGCAACCCCTGAGGCTGAGGACCACCCCTCGGGAGGTAGAACACTAGGTCCAAAGATCCAAATTGGATGCCACGGTATGTAGGATCCCATCCTAAAATCAATGTGGAGATTAACGGGGTCCCCTTTGAAGCCCTATTAGATACTGGGTCTCAGGTCACTACTATTCAGCTGCCCGCCTTTGAAAGATTCTGGGACACCAACCAATTGACCCAGCCGCCTGAATCCTGGGTAGAGATTGTCGCCAGCAATGGCAAACCGGTAAAGATCCATGGATACTGGGAACCCACCCTGCAGGTGGGAGAAGTAACCTTGCCTCAACAGGGGGTGATAGTAGTACAGGCTGGCGACAGAGGAGGACATTCTGTCATTCTAGGCACCAATGTCTTCAAAAACTGTTATGCAGAAATACTTGCCGTATTACACCAGACTCTGCCCACCGCTTCCTCTGCATCCAAGAGGGTGATTCAAAAGACTATCACTGTGTTAAGTGCCCAGCAGAGGTTTGCTAACGGGAAAGGAGAAATTTGTACTGCCAGGATTCGTGATAATAAGCCTGTGACTTTGTCTCCTAATTCCCAAACTCTCTTATGGTGTCGTGCTGTCCTGGGAGTCCAAGGCCAAGATTATCCAGCCCTGGTGGAACCAATCCAGATGGAGAACTACCCTTACGTGAGAGCTGCCAAGTGCCTGGTGAACGTCTCCCAAGGTAAAGTACCTGTCCGTCTGATTAACCTGAGTGATCATCCTGTTGCGCTTACTAAGCATGACCCTGTTGCCCAGCTTTCTCAGGTGTTCTTCCAAGACATCATCCGTCTTCCAGTGGCAGAAAAGCCGCCAGCTGTAGTCAGCGGATGTCCGCCGGTGCCCCAGTCACAAGTGCCCTGGTGGGAAGAGCTCCATGTCGGGGACGAGGCTACCCCCCAACGTCAACAAGAGGGGATACTACAGCTTGTCAAAGAGCACCACCAGGCCTTCAGTAAACATGCTACTGATTATGGAGAGGTTAGTGCCATACAACACACCATACCTACTGGCTCTCATCCTCCTATCAAGGAGAGATACAGACCCTTACCGCCTACTTCCTATCAGACTGTAAAGGAAATGATCCAAGAGATGAAAGACTCTAATGTAATCCGGGACAGTCGTAGCCCGTGGGCGGCACCCCTGGTCCTTGTAAAGAAGAAGGATGGTGGTATCCGTTTCTGCGTGGACTATAGAAAAATTAATCAAATAACCCACAAAGACGCGTACCCACTGCCCCGCATTGAGGAGTCACTAACTGCTCTGGGCTCCGCTGCCTATTTCTCCACGTTGGACTTGACCAGTGGCTACTGGCAAGTACCCATGGCCCCGGCAGATAGGGAAAAGACGGCTTTCACCACTCCCATGGGCCTGTTCGAATTCAATTGTATGCCGTTCGGGTTATGTAATGCCCCAGGAACTTTCCAGAGACTAATGGAGCGGTGCTTGGGTCACAAAAACTTTGAAACAGTGCTGCTGTATCTAGATGACGTCATTGTGTACTCAAAAACATATGAAGACCATCTGAAACACTTAGCAGAGGTATTTGAAATCCTTATCAAATATGGCCTGAAGGTAAAGCCATCCAAGTGCCACTTGCTCAAACCTGCGGTAAAATACCTGGGGCATGTGGTAAGCGGAGAGGGCATACAACCTGACCCTGATAAGTTAGCGGCTGTCCGTAACTGGCCGGTCCCCACTACCGTCAAAGAGGTGAGGGGTTTCCTTGGTTTTGCCGGCTACTATAGACGTTTTATCCCCCATTTTGCTCAAATAGCCGATCCTATCCAGGAACTCTTGAGGGGGCAGCCCAAGAAAAGTCCTAGAACTCCAGTGCCCATTGAGTGGAATGAAGAAAGAGAGATAGCGTTCCAGTTGTTAAAAAAGAAACTGACTGAGCCTCCCGTGTTAGGTTATCCAGACTACAGCAAGCCCTTCCATCTGTATACTGATGCTAGCAAGCGAGGCCTGGGGGCTGTGTTAGCCCAGATCCAAGAGGGAAAAGAAAGAGTGATAGCTTATGCAAGCCGCTCCTTGAAAGGAGCTGAGAAAAATGACCAGAATTATAGTTCCTTCAAACTAGAGTTCCTGGCATTAGTGTGGGCAGTGACGGAGAAATTCAAAGATTATCTAGCCGCTACCCCATTCATTGCATTCACTGACAATAACCCTCTGGCACATCTAAATACAGCTAAATTGGGGGCTTTGGAGCAAAGATGGGCCTCTCGCCTCGCCAACTATGATTTCTCTGTAAAATATCGTGCTGGACGTACTAATGACAATGCTGATGCTTTATCCAGGCTTCCCACAGAGACAGCTCCTGATGATGTGCGAGATGCTTGGGAAGATGTAGAAATGCCGGCCTTCTACCATAAATTTGCTCGACAGGATCAGGCTCGGGCTACCAGTAACAGAGCTGCAGTTCCTTCACCCTCCAGTAGGCCTGAACTCAAAGAAGAAAGGTGGGTGAAACTACAGTCTGAAAGTAGAGTGCTGGGTGAATTGTTGGACTTCATCACCAGTGGCAGAACCCCTGAGAGGATTCGGCGTAAGAGTACAGATCCTGAGCTCATCAAACTGTGGAGACAGCGCCATCAGCTCTTCATACAAAAGGGCCTGTTGCTGCGGAGAAGCCTAGACCCAGTGTCCAACGAGAGGGTGCATCAGATTCTCATACCCCGACGAGATGCAGGTATGGTGTTGGAGATGTACCACAATCAATCCGGTCACTTTGGGGTCCAAAAGACTGAGGCAAATATCCGCCAGCGGTTTTACTGGGTGGGCATGCGAGAAGACATGGAGAAGTGGTGTCGAGAGTGTGTAGCCTGTACCTTGAAACGAGGTGAACACCATGATCAGAGGGCACCACTGAGACCCATTGTAAGTACTCGTCCTCTTGAACTTGTCGCCATCGACCATGTGAAGCTGGAACCTAGTCGCTCAGGGTATGTGTACGCTATGACTATTATTGACCATTTCACTAAGTTTGTTGTAGCGGTGCCTGTGAGAGACCAGACGGCCAAGACTACAGCCGAACTGTTCTGGAAACACTTCCTCCTGCCCTACGGTTGTCCAGAAAAGATCCTCACCGATCAAGGTCCTGCTTTTGAGTCCCATCTGTTCCATGAACTGTGCCGCCTGCACAACTGTAAGAAGATCCGGACGACGGCCTACCATCCGCAAGGTAATGGATTGTGTGAAAAAATGAATCAGACCTTGATAGAGATGCTGAGGACCGTGCCTCCTGAAACCAGAGGAGATTGGCCTAATCTGTTGCCACAGCTCATGTTCACATACAATCATACCATACACTGTTCCACCGGGTATACCCCCTTCTATTTGATGTTTGGGCGCCAAGGGTTATTGCCTGCTGACCACTCCTTGGACGTACTCGTACCTGATTGCATCAACCCATTACCTAATACCGACTGGGTTGCTGAACACCAAAGGCGATTGAATACGGCCCAAGCTATTGTTCAGGAACGTATGGACTATGCTAGAGACCGGCAGCAGAGAGACTATGACCAAGCAGCCCATGCAGAACCCTTGACAATAGGGGCTGTGGTATGGTTAAAAAATAACCGCCGCACCAGTAAACTGGACAGTAAATGGGAACAAAGTCCCTATGTTGTCACTGCAATCCCAAATGTTGGAACTCACACTTATGAGATCACCCGGGAAGGCAGGGGATCCCAAATTGTACACCGAAACCGGTTAAAGCTCTGCCTGACACCAGAACCCAGTGCCGAGAGTTCTATCTCTGAACCCCCTGTGTCAGAGTCATCAATACGGCCCGAGGATCCTATGCAGGCTGTCCGTGATCTAAGGTATGACGCTGATCCCATGCATTGGCTTCTGACACCATGGTTGAACTTGTTGGTGCCCGCTCCGGCACCTACTGTACCTTCACTTCCAGAAGAGCCGGTTCAAGATGCCCCGGATCCAGCTCCCCCTCTAGTGGATCCTGTTGTTCCTGTTGTTCCTGTTGTTCCAGTTGTTCCAGTTGTTCCTGACCAAGGTCTCACGGATGGAGATCCTCCTGTTGCTCCTCTCTCTTCTACCTCGTTGCTAAGGGAAGAGGAGACCCCTGTGCTGAGAAGGTCCACCCGGATAACCAGGGGACGTCCGCCAGTCCATTTAGGAGACTTTGACTATGCTGGTGGTGTCTCCCCCCGAACAGTTGTTAATAGAAATAGCCTGCTTGACGTTTGTACGCAAGAATGGACTCCTCCACGTGAGCCCTTGCCTGTTCTATACCCACGGGGAAACCCTGTGTAGTTCCTTATTATACTTCAGTCAAGGAAAAATAGACTAACCTGGTTCACCTTAAGTCCGCTGTGCCAGGTCAGCGGCCGTGTCTAAGAAGAAAGAAGACGCCCCTTTTTTCTTGCGTCATTTATTGCAAATGTTATATTTTTGTGTGAAATAGTTGTTTATTATATTTATAATGCAATGTTTAAATTATGCAGCAGCTTATGTTGGTTCAGGCATGTGTGTGAGTACGAGGCCTTACTCACGTTAAAGTCTGGGGGTGTGCAGCATACGGGTAGGCTACCCGACACTGCTAGATTTGAGTGTGTAGTTCCCTTTAAGCCAGTCAGGCCGGTTACCGGCAATCCTTATAACAGCCAGCAGAGGGAGCCCCCAGTTCAGTATAAATAGGCTAGGGCCTAGCTCAGAAGGTTAGAAGTTTCCAGACTCAGTACAGAGAGGGTTTCCCTCCTGAGTCCTTATGCATAGAAGTCAGAAGGGCATAGCTAAACAGCCTGAAGACAAAGAATACCACAGAGGCCGATCAGATAAAGCAAGAGGTACTCAAGACAACAGAGGAGGTACTATATAAAGACAGCTTCAAGGGTACGCCAGCTATAGGGCATTAGACCTTGGAGAGAAAGTCACATGTAGCAGGACCAGTCAGGAATATTGTGCAAACCGCCTGTACTGCATCTCCTGTAATCAACACTCTGTATAATGCCTTGCTAAGACCGGCCATTCTGTACTCCCAAGAACCAGCTGTATTCACTGATATTCAGTAAAAGTTCCAGTTTTTGTTGGCTATCCTGTGCTTGCTTCATTCTTCCACCATACTTTACACGGCGTGTCACCGTTTAATTGACACTGGCGTCACGAACTTTGAACTACCTGCCTGTTCCAGCATTCGCCCCGATTTGAAGACGACAGTGGATCCCAGGTTAGTGGTCAATCTGCACTACAAAGCCAGCACACACTACTGACCCCCTGGGACACTGCACATGTCATACGGCAGCGTTCAGCTCTCCATCTCACAAACATTTGAGAGAAAGCGTTTACTACTAATGAGGTCAATCTAACTGTTGTTTTTAACTCTTTTAATACCTTTTTTACACAGTCCCCAATTTCCTTGAAGTTCCTTGAATTTAAGAAAAGATGAGAAGTCACATCTGTCCTTTATTCTTTCTCTCTTTTTTTATGATCCTGTCTAGGGATGAGCCACCCTCGATCCCTGGCCCTGAATGCCAGCATTTCTAATCTACTGGCCTATAAAATGCTGTCATTCAGGCTGGTGGACACAGACAGCTTCAAACAGCTCATGTCGCTTGCTGTCCCACAGTATGTTGTTCCTAGCCGGCACTACTTCTCCAAGAGAGCCGTGCCTTCCCTGCACAACCAAGTATCCGAAAAAACCAAGTGTTCACTGCTCAACGCCATCTGTGGCAAGGTCCACCTAACCAGAGATACGTGGACCAGTAAGCACGGCCAGGGACGCTATATCTCCCTAACTGCACACTGGGTAAATGTAGTGGCGGCTGGGCCCCAGGCGGAGAGCTGTTTGGCGCACGTCCTCCCGCCGCCAAGGATCGCAGGGCAACATTCTTTGCCTACTGTTGCCTCCTCCTACTCGGCTTCCTCCTCCTCTTCTTCCTCCTGCTCATCCAGTCAGCCACACACCTTCACCACCAACTTCAAAACAGCCCGGGGTAAACGTCAGCAGGCCATTCTGAAACTCATATGTTTGGGGGACAGGCCCCACACCGCACAGGAGTTGTGGTGGGGTATTGAACAACAGACCGACGAGTGGTTGCTGCCGGTGAGCCTCAAGCCCGGCCTGGTGGTGTGCGATAATGGGCGAAATCTCGTTTCAGCTCTGGGACTAGCCGGTTTGACGCACATCCCTTGCCTGGCGCATGTGCTGAATTTGGTGGTGCAGAAGTTCATTCACAACTACCCCGACATGTCAGAGCTGGAGCATAAAGTGCGGGCTGTCTGTTCGCACTTCCGGCGTTCACATCCTGCCGCTGCTCGCCTGTTTGCGCTACAGCGTAACTTCGGCCTTCCCGCTCACCGCCTCATATGCGACGTGCCCACCAGGTGGAACTCCACCTTGCACATGCTGGACAGAATGTGCAAGCAGCAGCAGGCCATAGTGGAGTTTCAGCTGCAGCACGCACGGGTCAGTCGCACTACGGAACAGCACCACTTCACCACAATGACTGGGCCTCCATGCGAGACCTGTGTGCCCTATTGCGCTGTTTCGAGTACTCCACCAACATGGCCAGTGGCGATGACGCCGTTATCAGTGTTACAATACCACTTCTATGTCTCCTTGAGAAAACACTTAGGGCGATGATGGAAGAGGAGGTGGCCCAGGAGGAGGAGGAAGAGGGGTCATTTTTAGCACTTTCAGGCCAGTCTCTTCGAAGTGACTCAGAGGGAGTTTTTTTGCAACAGCAGAGGCCAGGTACAAATGTGGCCAGCCAGGGCCCACTACTGGAGGACAAGGAGGACGAGGATGAGGAGGAGGAGGATGAGGATGAAGCATGCGGGGTGGCACCCAACGCAGCTCGGGCCCATCACTGGTGCGTGGCTGGCGGGAAACGCAGGACGGTGACGATACGCCTCCCACAGAGGACAGCTTGTCCTTACCTCTGGGCAGCCTGGCACACATGAGCGACTACATGCTGCAGTGCCTGCGCAACAACAGCAGAGTTGCCCACATTTTAACGTGTGCGGACTACTGGGTTGCCACCCTGCTGGATCCCCAGTATAAAGACAATGTGCCCACCTTACTTCCTGCACTGGAGCGTGATAGGAAGATGCGCGAGTACAAGCGCACATTGGTAGACGCGCTACTGAGAGCATTCCCAAATGTCACAGGGGAACAAGTGGAAGCCCAAGGCGAAGGCAGAGCTGGAGCAAGAGGTCGCCAACGCAGCTGTGTCACGGCCAGCTCCTCTGAGGGCAGGGTTAGCATGGCAGAGATGTGGAAAAGTTTTGTCAACACGCCACAGCTAACTGCACCACCACCTGATACAGAACGTGTTAGCAGGAGGCAACATTTCACTAACATGGTGGAACAGTATGTGTGCACACCCCTCCATGTACTGACTGATGGTTCGGCCCCATTCAACTTCTGGGTCTCCAAATTGTCCACGTGGCCAGAGCTAGCCTTTTATGCCTTGGAGGTGCTGGCCTGCCCGGCGGCCAGCGTTTTGTCTGAACGTGTATTCAGCACGGCAGGGGGCGTCATTACAGACAAACGCAGCCGCCTGTCTACAGCCAATGTGGACAAGCTGACGTTCATAAAAATGAACCAGGCATGGATCCCACAGGACCTGTCCATCCCTTGTGCAGATTAGACATTTATAACTACCTTAACCATGTATTATTGTACTCCAGGGCACTTCCTCATTCAATCCTATTTTTATTTTCATTTTACCATTATATTGCGGGGCAACCCAAAGTTGAATGAACCTCTCCTCTGTCTGGGTGCCGGGGCCTAAAAATATCTGACAGTGGCCTGTTCCAGTGTTGGGTGACATGAAGCCTGATTCTCTGCTATGACATGAAGCCTGAATATCTGCTATGGGACCTCTCTCCTCTGTCTGTGTGCCGGGGCCTGAAAATATCTGACAGTGGCCTGTTCCAGTGTTGGGTGACATGAAGCCTGATTCTCTGCTATGACATGAAGCCTGATTCTCTGCTGTGGGACCTCTCTCTTCTGTCTGGGTGTCGGGGCCTAAAAATATCTGACAGTGGCCTGTTCCAGTGTTGGGTGACATGAAGCATGATTCTCTGCTATGACATGAAGCCTGATTCTCTGCTATGGGACCTCTTTCTTCTGTCTGGGTGACGGGGCCTAAAAATATCTGACAGTGGCCCGTTCCAGTGTTGGGTGACATGAAGCCTGATTCTCTGCTATGACATGAAGCCTGATTCTCTGCTATGGGACCTCTCTCCTCTGTCTGGGTGCCGGGGCCTAAAAATATCTGACAGTGGCCTGTTCCAGTGTTGGGTGACATGAAGCATGATTCTCTGCTATGACATGAAGCCTGAATCTCTGCTATGGGACCTCTCTCCTCTGTCTGTGTGCCGGGGCCTGAAAATATCTGACAGTGGCCTGTTCCAGTGTTGGGTGACATGAAGCCTGATTCTCTGCTATGACATGAAGCCTGATTCTCTGCTGTGGGACCTTTCTCCTCTGTCTGGGTGCTGGGGCCTAAAAATATCTGACAGTGGCCTGTTCCAGTGTTGGGTGACATGAAGCATGATTCTCTGCTATGACATGAAGCCTGATTCTCTGCTATGGGACCTCTCTCCTCTGTCTGGGTGCCAGGGCCAAAATATCTGACAATGGCCTGTTCCAGTGGTGGGTGACGTGAAGCCTGATTCTCTGCTATGACATGAAGCCTGGTTCTCTGCAATGGGACCTCTCTCCTCTGTCTGGGTGCCAGGGCCAAAATATCTGACAATGGCCTGTTCCAGTGGTGGGTGACGTGAAGCTTGATTCTCTGCTATGACATGAAGCCTGATTCTCTGCAATGGGACCTCTCTCCTCTGTCTGGGTGCCAGGGCCAAAATATCTGACAATGGCCTGTTCCAGTGGTGGGTGACGTGAAGCCTGATTTTCTGCTATGACATGAAGCCTGATTTTCTGCTATGACATGAAGCCTGATTCTCTGCTATGACATGAAGCCTGATTTTCTGCAATGGGACCTCTCTCTTCTGTCTGGGTGCCGGGGTCTAAATATCTGACAGTGGCCTGTTCCAGTGGTGGGTGACGTGAAGCCGGATTCTCTGCTATGACATGAAGCCTGATTCTCTGCTATAACATGAAGCCTGATTCTCTGCTATGACATGAAGCCTGATTCTCTGCTATGGGACCTCTCTCCTCTGTCTGGGTGCCAGGGCCAAAATATCTGACAATGGCCTGTTCCAGTGGTGGTTGACGTGAAGCCTGATTCTCTGCTATGACATGAAGCCTGATTCTCTGCAATGGGACCTCTCTCCTCTGTCTGGGTGCCGGGGTCTAAATATCTGACAGTGGCCTGTTCCAGTGGTGGGTGACATGAAGCCTGATTCTCTGCTATGGGACCTCTCTCCAATTGATATTGGTTAATTTTTATTTATTTTATTTTTATTTTTATTCATTTCCCTATCCACATTTTTTTGCAGGGGATTTAACTACATTTTGCTGCCTTTTGCAGCCCTCTAGCCCTTTCCTGGGCTATTTTTTACAGCCTTTTTAGTGCCGAAAAGTTTGGGTCCCCATTGACTTTAATGGGGTTCGGGTTCGGGACGAAGTTCAGGTCGGGTTCGGATCCCGAACCCGAACATTTCCGGGAAGTTCGGCCGAACTTCTCGAACCCGAACATCCAGGTGTTCGCTCAACTCTAATCCTGTCCTGATTTTGGCTTCCAAAACTGTATCAAGAAACCAAAAAATGTGGGCATACCCTAATACTTTGGTTATAGTGTAAGATTGTTACCAGTGGTCACTGGAACCAAAATGGTCATCCACCTTATTCTCAGACACCAGATCACCATTTGTGAAGACTAAATATACAATGTTAACTCTTCTGGTTGGTGTCATGTTGAAGTCAACCATAACTACAATCGCACTCTGCAAGCAGCACTCTGCCCCTCTATGCTGGATGTTGAATGAGGCATTAGTGTACATTTTGGCCAAAGTGTAATAAGCCACTCACCACGTCAAGGTCGCTCCATGAGTGGTCCCTAACACTAGTTCCTACCTGTTATGGGCCATGACAGCCACACAAAGTCCAGGAAGCGCAGGTACAGCATGCACGCCAGGCACACTCTGCTTTTAACCCCGTCCGGTGCCATAACAGCTTCCATCTGTCACGGCTGTTTAAGGGTAACCAGAGCATACACAGTAAGAAGAGCTACTGACCGGACCCAAACTAGGGAAGAGAAAGGGTGACCCCTGTCAGACCCTCAACACTCTCCCTATGCTGCTAAAGCACATGCCCGGATCCAAATGGTGGAACGAGGCATGCCCGCGTACCTTAGACTGATGAGCCCTGTAACCCCTACAATAGTGGAAGGGGCACGGCCACCGATGCCCTGCTCAGAATATGGAGGGAACCGTGGCCACCTCAGATCCAGTCAGGAAATCACCAGGTACACAACAAAGTCTGCACACTTAGCTGATGGAGCTGCAGCCGCAGAGAAGACGGATCGAAGGGCCGCTGGCAATATCCGGAGTGCTTGCAGCAGCAGAACACAGGTCCAGAGAACTAGTAGCTTAAGAAGTGAAGATACTCAAGGCAGAGCTACAACTGAAAAGAGAAGTATAATCCACGCCCTGCAATAGGAGGAGGGGTGATTTAAAGGCAGGGAAATCAAACGCAGGAGAGACAGCTGGGAGTAAAGACCTCATCACAGGGGCGGAGAAACAGGACAGTGAGAACACCTTCAAACTCTAAGTAACATCATCACAGGGGTGGAGACACAGAGCTGTGAGAACGTCTCAGGCTCTGGTAGTGACACCATCGGATCCAGGGATGCAAGTACCAACATGCATGCTGAGCCCACTATATACTTCTCCTGGAGCCAAATGGCTACTGGTAGGCGCTATAAAAGCAGACTCAATTTTATACTGACTTTAAAACCAGCCTCCAGGGCAGACTAACTGGTCAGGTGTGCATGACTGCTTGGAGATCGCCACGCCTCCCATATATACTACACAGAAAAGAAATGTGGGGGGTTCAGCCCGCACAACCCTGTATGCAGGTGCACATTGCTATGGCGAAATACACATACAAACACAAAAACACAAATGCAATCGCACTCTGCAACCAGCACTCTGTTAAAGTCAACTATAACTACAATACCTTCTATGCCTTTTATGCCATTTGAGAAAACTATTCTTATAAGTTACATTATATTTGTTTCTGGGAAGTTGATGGTTTTTCAAAGTTTTCTGTCCCAGAAACTATTCTTACTCATGTAGACAAACAACCATTGATGGTTCCATAAGATCACAGCATTTCAACCAGTTTTCACATTTTATACATGGCCTTTCTGGAGATGAGGGTAGTGTCTCCTGGGTCTTTAAATGTCTTCAGCATTTTTATTGAGCTCTTTGAAGGGTAGGAGATGAAAATACTTAACTGTCTTGACTAGTGGATTTCTCTGTACAAGAGTCTGAACTTTGTTTTCAATGAAAGCCCACTGTGCTTTGCTTTTCGTACTAAATTATCACGTGCTGCTTGTTTTGTCACTGCCTAAAGGTATTTTCTTTTTTATAATGTGTTGTCTTCAAGTTGGTTTTTGGGGGGGGCTTTTTTCATTTTTTTTCTAGGTAATCTGTGCCGAGGAGATGTGCACAATGAAATCCTATTAAAAGTTATTTTACCTATTTTTTGTTCCTAAGAGATACACTTGGGATATATTCATTTATTCTTCTGGAAGGAGCTAATTATCTGACTTTTTGGTAATTATCAAGAGCAGAATGAGAAATCCCACAGTGCCGTCTGAATAAATGTATGCAAAATAGGACTCATTTATTTCTTTATGAAATCAAAATAGAAATATAAAAAATTCTAAGTGTATAACAGGAATTAGAGCTATTATACTACAGAAATATACACATAAGCTAGGGTTAGAAAAGCGAAAAATAGTTGATAATACATAAAAAAAAACTGACTATATATGTATTTATTAGAGATGGTCGGTTCACCAAATTTTCAGAAAAAATTTGGTTCGCTCCAAATTTAATTGTGGCGAATCATGTTAAAAAACATCTATTTCCTGGCTGCAGAGAGCCTTTATAGTGTTGTAGAACACTGTGCCTTGCAGTAACACGCATAGGGAGTCTGATATGGTAGTGAAATAATACTGTGAGTCAGTATGACATGTAGATGACAGACGTCGCTCTTAGAATCACTGTATACTTCACTTATTTGGGCAGTCACGGGGCCAAAACTGACCAAATAACTTAAGTATGAACTGAGCCTTACAGGTAGATGTTAGTGCCAAGAAGCGCACTCCTTTTACACCGTCGTCAGCTGATTCCACATAGATGTCTACAGAACCTGTTCCATTAAACACTTATACAAGTAGAGCCCCCGACAGAGTGGAGAGGGTGTCAGCACTAAGCTTGTGTTGATGTCACTGATTATTCTGCCTTTCTCTGATCCGTCAGAACAATAACTCATAAAAAATGGATCCTGTCTGTTGAGCATCTGCCTTCACTCGGTCAGCATTTGGCCAGTAATCCATCAGCCAAAAGAAAAACAGGAGTGGATCCAAAACAGAGATGACACCTGAACGGAATATTTGCATGTCTTCTGTGTTTTGTACCCACTGCTGCTTTTGGCTACCAAATCACAAGCCAATTCTTTTTTTAACGGGGAGAAAAAAAACTTTTATTTCACAAACAGGACATTAACACACATAAAATACAACACAGAAGGGGCAAAACCAGAAGATTTAAAAGACAAACTGAAAAAAAAGTGCTTCAACAATAAAAATGGATTGACGACCAGTGTCGGGGTGACCACAATGTTAATGCATATTGATCATAAAATGTATAGGGTTATGGCTGATAAGTGGAGGACAGTCCAGCAAACATGCCGACTCCAGCTCATTCCTACAGTGCGGGCTACACAATCACAGCTGGAATGTAACTGGTCGGAACAGGCAACACCCGAAAATATTTATAAATAAGCCTTAGTATGTGCAGGTCTCACAGCCGCTGTAACAGAACAGTAAGAAGCGGTATAACATGCAGTAAGCACTGCACGGATCATGTCTAAGACATATAAGACGTCCGGGGGATCCCGAACATTGTGTACAAGGTCCGAGATGAGAGTTGTCCATGTGTTCAATACTGGATGTTATTGATGGCCAACTCCGTGATGAATCCCAGCACTCGGATTAGGTAGTCCTTACTGAGGAACTTCACAATGCGCTGATGCCACAGATGCCGTCATTTTGACGAGCTGGGTTGCTGATAAGTGGATTCTAAAGTGTGAAGAAATGCGAGTAAAGACATTGAAATAAATTGTCCACTTCCTCCAACGTGACATACTCCTTTGATTTATGAATATTATTCAATAAAGTCTTGAAGTTTTCTGCATGGATGGCATAAGAAATGTCCATGCGAGGTTCGACGGGCACAGAGAAAACAAGCTCTGTGGCTGACACTGATCCAGACATGTCATACCCGGTCCACATCACTGCGAGCCATGTAAGGTCCTGAGAACTGATCACCAGCTTACTGAAACAACAGTCAAAGTTTCTTTGGAACCACGTCCCTACGATAGCCATGAGCGCCTCGGAGCCATTATACAGGAAGAGCGGGAGGCAAGTAAATGTCTTTGGTAACATCTCCAATAGATCGTCCTCTGTGTATGTCCTTTAGAACTAACCTGTCCACACAATCCGGTCCTCTGTGCTTGCCCTGGTGAGTGGAGGCTTAGATGAAATTTGTATGAGCACAGCCAGTGGATGTCCGTCTTTTCCTTTGAGTCCAGGTAAACAAGAAAATTTGGCTTTTAGGTTCAGCTCTAAGCCCACTTCAATGGCAAGACCCTTCTGCTTCTCGGCAGTTATGTGGGCAGACAGGTGCTGGGAATACTCTTTCAGTCTGGTGTATGAGAAATTATACATCGGTGTCACGCTGCACAGAGTCCATTGTTTTTGAAGGAGCAAAGCAGCCTGTGCCGGATCAAGAGTTTACTCTAAGGAGGTGCACTGCAGGATTTTTCTTTTAGACAAGCTTTGCAATGCAGACCGTTAATGTGTAGAGGTCAAGCTACCTCTACCTATGAAAATGACTGCTCCTTTGTACCGATGACCTACTTCTGGGGGTTAACACTTCATCGGTAGGTGTTTGCATTTCCTTACGATAAATGATGTTCCCATTTACTGACTGTAAAAAGAGATCTTGACAGACAAATGTATCAAACTCTGCCGCCATCTTTCTAGGTGCCACATCTCCAGTCCCCTGACCAGCCAGATTTACCAGCATCTGTTCTAGGACATGAAGCTGGGACATAAAGCAGTGGAATGACGTCATTCATCCCGTAGTTCTGGCGACTGACAAATAATGTGGCCTCCTCAAAGGGCCTGAGCAAACGGCAGGTGTTACGCATGAGCTGCCACTGGCTGACATCGAAGTTACACAGGCGAGTACTCCTGTTCACTTGGATCATCAAGAAATTGTTTATGGCCTTTCTCTGTTCGTATAGTTGGTCCAACATATGGAGGGTGGAATTCTAACGGGTGGAAACATTGAATATCAACCTATGTTAGGGGATACCGTTCTGCCGCTGCAGCTCAAGGAGGGTGTGCTTCGCGGTGTACGAGTGGCTGAAGTGCATGCAAAGTTTCCTGGCCATTTTTAGGATCTCTTGCAGATGGGTGGAAGACTTCAGGAACCGCTTGACAACCAAATTGAACACATATGCCATGCAGGGTACATGGCTCAGCCCTCCTTGACGCAGCACCAGCACCATGTTCTTCCCGTTGTCGGTCACCATGGTTCCGGGATTCGATTTCTTGATCAAGTACACAGAGCTGTTTCTCCCCTGTGTGACTCTGTTCACCCAGGCAAACGAGGTTTACAACAGCATGACACCGCCGTGCCCTGCACATGTGGTATTCTGAAGGAGCACTGTGAATAGTCACTGCAGTGGAGGCTGAGGACACATTTGAGGATGAGGAGGTAGAGGCGGACATTGTTGCAGGACCAACGGCGTGACATTGTGGAGGCGGAAGCGGCATCACCTGGCCAAGTTGCTGGTGCAGCTGGGCAGGAACCACATTTACCCAGTGGACTGTAAAGGACATACAGTTGCAAGAAAAAGTATGTGAACCCTTTGGAATTATATGGATTTCTGCGCAAATTGGTCATAAAATGTGATCTGATCTTCATCTAAGTCACAACAATAGACAATCACAGTCTGCTTAAACTAAAAACACACAAAGAATTAAATGCTACCATGTTTTTATTGAACACACCATGTAAACCTTCACAGTGCAGGTGGAAAAAGTATGTGAACCCCCTAGACTAATGACATCTCCAAGAGCTAATTGGAGTGAGGTGTCAACCAACTGGAGTCCAAGCAATGAGATGAGATTAAAGGTGTTGGTTACAGCTGCCCTGCCCAATAAAAAACACACACCAGTTCTGGGTTTTCTTTTCACAAGAAGCATTGCCTGATGTAAAAGATGCCTCGCACAAAAGAGCTCTCAGAAGACCTAAGATTAAGAATTGTTGACTTGCATAAAGCTGGAAAGGGTTATAAAAGCATCTCCAAAAGACTTGCTCTTCATCAGTCCACGGTAAGACAAATTGTCTATAAATGGAGAAAGTTCAGCACTGCTTCTACTCTCCCTAGAAGTGGCCGTCCTGTAAAGATGACTGCAAGAGCACAGAGCAGACTGCTCAATGAGGTGAAGAAGAATCCTAGAGTGTCAGCTAAAGACTTACAAAAGTCTCTGGCATATGTTAACATCCCTGTTAGTGAATCTACGATACGTAAAACACTAAACAAGAATGGATTTCATGGGAGGATACCACAGAGGAAGCCACTGCTGTCAAAAACAAAACATTTCTGCATGTTTACAGTTTGTACAAGAGCACCTGGATGTTCCACAGCAGTACTGGCAAAATATTCTGTGGACAAATGAAAAGTTGAGTTGTTTGGAAGAAACACACAACACTATGTGTGGAGAAAAAGAGGCACAGCAGACCAACATCAAAACCTCATCCCAACTGTGAAGTATGGTGGTGGGGGCATCATGGTTTGGGGCTGCTTTCCTGCATCAGGGCCTGGACGGATTTCTATCATCGAAGGTGGTTCAACCAGTTATTAAATCCAAGGGTTCACATACTTTTTCCACCTGCACTGTGAATGTTTACATGGTGTGTTCAATAAAAACATGGTAACATTTAATTCTTTGTGTGTTATTAGTTTAAGCAGACTGTGATTGTCTATTGTTGTGACTTAGATGAAGATCAGATCACATTTTATGACCAATTTGTGCAGAAATCCACTTCATTCCAAAGGGTTCACATACTTTTTCTTGCAACTGTATATTGTTTTTGACCATAGTTACAGCTACCGACTAATTTTCCCAAAAAAGGCTGTATTACAAACAAATTTTACCACTTAATCGCCGTAATTCGGTTCATACAGAAGAAGGGCTACAATCACCCATCAATTTTCCCCATAAAGGCTGTTTCACAAAAAAATTTCACCAATGAATGCCTAATCTACGTAATTTGGTTCATACAGAAGAAAGTCTACAATCATCCATCAATTTTCCCGTATTCTTTTTCCTATTAATACACCCCCAAAAAATAAATATAACAATCACAATTCACCGCCGAACGGCTAATAGGACGTACGTATCTATCCTATTAATACACCCTGTAAACGGCTGTAGTACAACGAAACTTCACCGCTGAACGGCAAATATTATTTTTTGCCACTAATACACACCAAAAAGGGCTGTAATTTTCTCACTTCAACACACTACGACTAAAAAATCCTTTTTCTTTTTCCCCAAGTAATACACGCCAGAAAGGGCTTTAGAACATATCCGCAGAACAGCAAATGTATATATTTTTTTGCCACTAATGCACGACAAAAGGGCTTTAGAACATATAACTGCACTGCTGAACTTCAAATATATTTTAATTTTTCCACTATTACACGCCAAAAAGGGCTTTAGAGCACCGCTGAACGGCAAATATATTTTTCTTTTGTCACTAATACACAACAAAAAGGGCTTTAGAACATATAACTGCACCGCTGAACGGCAAATAAGCCCTTATTTTTTTTACACTTATACATGCCACAAAAGGCTTTAGAACATATAACTGCACTGCTGAACGGCAAATATATTTTTCTTTTGCCACTAATACACAACAAAAAGGGCTGTAATTTTAGCACTTTACCACACAACGGCTAATAAGCCCCTTTTTTTCCCCACTAATACAAATCAAAAAATGTTTTAGAACATATAGCTGCACCACACAAGGGCAAATATATAATGTAGAAATATATCCTTGTAATAAACCCTGTTAATGGCTGTATCAAACAGCACTTGCACCCCAAAGACAAGACCGGTTTGCTGGAATTAGAGATCAGTATAATGGCAATTTGGGTTCCCAGTCAGTGCAGCAAGGTGTAATAGGATTGTTTCTATTACTTGAGCTGTAACCTCCCCTACTGAACCCTGCTCAACATAAATGTTGTGGAATGATTCCTCCCTATTAGTGATGAGTGAGCACCAAAGTATTCGGGTGTTCGGCCCGAATACATTGCTATATTCGTATGCTCGGCCGAGCACCCGAGTATAATGGAAGTCAATGGGAGACAACCAGGCACCTCCTGCTTGGAAGAGAAGAGAGTGTCTGGTTCATAATAAAAGGTTAGAAATTCATGGATACCCCATCAAAATGGTTTGGAAATAGCATTACAAGGATAGCTGGATGCATCTTAGATTCCTATTACATATGACATACAATAGACAACCACACAAAGGCTATATGCCGAAAGCCAGGTATGCGCCCAATCTATCCATGAGACAGATAACAGCCTAGCATACCTTACAATGGAAGCCTCGTGCACTATGAGATATTCCAAACCAGCTCTCATCTGACTGAGAACTAGTAAACCTCAAAGTTATTTTTCATCTGTTGGATGGCTTGGGTGGACCTGCACACCTAGATCAATATCGACAAAAAGTTTTCCGATTGTCCTAACATAATATTCAATAACCCTTCTATACAGTTTTGCCATGTAAAACTCATTTGGATAAACATGGGCTTATGGGAAAGACATGCAAATGAGCAGAATCTGCCTTGTTTTTCAGCTGTCATAAGACTAGGAAAAACAATAGATGGCGCTATGGAGTTATGAACAGTGTCCTCTATTGGTTTTACAGTCTTATGACCATTCTAATATTCTTGTCAGAAGACTATGAAACCAATAGAGGGTGCTGTTCATAACTCAATAGCGCCCTCTATTGGTTTCATAGTCTTCTGACAAGCTTATTAGTGTAACCTTTTGCATGGAAAATTTGCGATTAGAATATTTGCGATCTACACTAGGATGATATCTGACACTGGGAAAGCTGGGTAATAACTTACAATCTACACTGAGTTAATACCCAGCTTTTCCAGTGTCAGATATTATCAATGACTTACTACATAATTATTATATAATATTCGCTATATTGCTATATATTAGTTTTTTAGAATATTCGTAATAGAGTGGTTGTTTATTGCATGTCTTATATAATAGGAGTCTAAGACGCATCCAGCTATTCTTTTTATGCTTTTGCCAAACTATTTTGATGGGGTTTCCATCAATTGCTAACCTTTTTTTTCTGAACCAAACACCCTCTTGTCTTCCGAGCAGGGGGTGCCTGGTTGTCTCCCATTGTATTTGAGCACCCGAATTATAGCGATGCTTGAGCCGATCAGGTATTCGGCCGAGCATGCTCGCTCATCACTACTCCCTATTCATTTCCTACACTTTGAACAAGCTTTCCCTGAACTCCCAGAGTTCCGTGCTCCATGTCCTCACACTTGCAGCAGCCATTTTAGGAACAAATGTGATTCGTTACCACAAAGCATGAGAAAATTCAGATTCGGTGCGAATCAAATTTTTCCTGAAATTCGGATCGAATTCCACTTCGTTGGCTTCGATTCGCTCATCTCTAATTTATATATATATATATATATATATATATATAGTCATTATACTGTAGGTAGAGAAGAACTGGACAACTATCGACTACTAAAACTTAGCACCATCTTATGTCACAAATGTTCTACATGTGCATTCAAAATCCTTTTGTAGAAAAAGGAGGGAATTTAGGAATTAGAAAAGACTGTACACCAGCTTCCTTGTGTATGACGTCACACATTTTTGTGCAGTTGGCATTTTTCACAAAAATTTGCAACTTTTAACATTTTTACACTGCTCATGTCACTTTAAAAAAAATTGGCAAGGCCTGACAGATTTTCTATTTCCTAATTTATGCCAGAAACTGATACCCCTCATAGCCGTATGAGGGATTCTCTTTTCCGGAACAAGTTGTACTCTCTAATGACACCATTTGATATTACATAGGATGTAGTGGCGAGCTGAAAAAAAATTCCAAATTGGGTGGAATTAGTAAAAAAAAGACAATTCCGCCACAGTATTATGGGTTTTGTTTTTATGGTATTCCCTATGCAATAAAGCTGATCGGTTACTTTCTCTGTTACTGTTTCCTTACTTTGGGTCAGTACGATTACAGCGATACCCCACATTTGTTTACTTTTTTCTTGCGTTTTAATACTGAAAAGTTTTTTTCTTTTCATTGCCGTATTCTGAACCCTATAACTTTTTTGTAGTTATGTGTACAGAGCTGTGTGAGGGCTGACTTTTTGACGGATGATCTGTACTTTTCATTGATACTATTTTGGGGGGGTGTATGACTTTTTGATCACTTTTTATACAATTTAATGTGGGAGGTGAAGCAACCAAAAAACTGCAAATTAGTTATTTTTCCTTTTTTTTTTTATTTCGCAATCTGGGATAAATATTAATAGCACTGCAGTTTTTGTGCTTGTCGATGCCAATGATGTATATTTTTATTGTTTAGCTATTTTTATTTTGGGGAAAGGGGAGGATTAGAATTTTTATATTTTTGACATTTTTTGTATTTTTAAAAACATTTAATTATTTTAATTTTACATTTATTTTACTTTCCTATAGTTCCCCAAGGGAACTTATACAAGCAATCATCAGATTGCTTCTCTCATTAGCATTGGAGACTAAGGGCTTATTCACACGATCGTGTGTGCCACATGCCTGTGCTGCGGACAGCAATTTGTGGTCCACAATGTATGGGCACTGGCCATGTGAATCCCAAATTGCGACGCAGATCCATTGACTTGAATGGGTCCGCCATCTGCAATATAAGGCAAAGGATAGGACATGTCCTATCTTTTGCGATGCGGAGGCACGGACCCAAAAGCCAACAGAAGCGCTTTGTAGGGCTTCCGATCCGTACCTCTATTCCGCACTGCGTCGTATCTTGTCCGCAATATGGACACAGACAGCCTATGGTCGTATGAATGAGCCCTTACACTATGTATCTATGGAGCCCTTCTACAGGCATGGTCTCTATAGGAACCTAGGTGTAGCAGCCTTGGATCATTTAGAAGGACCGATGCTCCCCGACACTATCCGACTCCTCCGATCCACATGCTTCTTGGTTTTTGAGCTCCCAGATGCAGTGATCACCCTTGACCATGACATCTGAGTGGTTAAATGTGTGTGATCGATGTTATTGTTAATTGCATACAATAGCCCTGGGTATCTGCTGTTTAAAAGACCAGGCACCCGGCGGCTATGGCGCTCACTGTGCTTGCGAGTGGACGCTATCTTTGAAGACCTACCCTGTGGGTAGGAAGGGGTTAATATAGTGAACAGTGAGAGTTCTAATGCTTATACCTAACTGCATGGCTTAAGTAGGAGAGAATTAATGAAAGAACAGAGGCACTGGACTGAGGTGCTTTAAAATGACCCTTTTTAGTAGCACATAAAAAGATGAGTGTTCATGGGCCTCTTTGGACAGCAAGGGGACAACATGGTTTTGTTGCAAAGTTAAAGGCGTAAAGGGGTATTCCGGTTGTTTCAAGTTATTCCCTATTCACAGCATATTAGATACTAGAACTATTAGATTGGTGGGGTTCCTACCGTTGAGAACACCATCTATCATGAGAACGGGGGCTCGGCTCCCCCTGCAGCCTCCCTGAAATGAATGGCACAGCCAGTCACACATGCATGCGGCCGCTTTATTCATTTCTAGGGGAATTCTGGATATAGCCAAGTGCTGTACTAGGCTATCTCAGGAACTCCCATAGAAATGATTGGAGCAGCCTCACGCATGTGCAACCAGCCACTCCAGTCATTTCAGAGTGATGCAGGGGGTACAGGGCACCGCTCTCGTAATTGGTGTGGGTCCTAGCGGAAGGACCCCCACTGATCTAATAGTTATCCCCTATCCTGTGGATAGAGGATAACTTGAAACAATCGTAATACCCCTTTAAAGTTACCGTGAGAAAAACAAGGTGCAATCTGCATTCCTTCATTTATTTTATAGCCCCCAAGATTGAGTTTACAAGCTACTCCTAGTTTCAGATGGTTAAGTGGACATATCCTTCCCAGCAATGCATGCTGGATCTGTGTGTCTAGGATGCTACTGTCTTTTCCTGCAAACCACCTTGTGTATACTTTCCTCTGTATCAGTTTCCCTCCTTAGATCCTCTCCCTCCTCTCCACACATCTGCCATGTACAACCTCCTGCTGCTACTGTATTTCTAAAACTAAGAAAAGGGAGGGGGAGAGCACAGAAAGAGAGAGAGAGAGCGAGAGAGAGAGAGAGAAAGAGAGATGTACGAAACGGGAGCAGAGCTCTAATGAATTTATGTCAGTTTCAGCACCACCAGCAGATAAATGAAGGACTTACACAGATTCTGCAGGAGCAAAATGGTAGGAAAGGTATAAAGAAGATTATTTAGAAAGTTGCTCAAGTCTATAACAGGACCCCGGGCGCTCAGCAGTAGAATTGAATGAAGCCACTATAAAGTATATCATTCACCTCCATCAGCATATTAAGCCTAAAAAGCAACAGGATCATGACTGACAGCAAAGAAAAGTGACTCATGTTTCCGTCTCAGGCTGCACTACTTAAGGAGTTCAGTTTAATTAACATATTTTCCTTTTTTCAACAGTAATTAGCATGTTTTAACACAAATGCAATTATCTCATTTATTCAAATTGACTGCAACGTGGTGACTACGAAGCCCTTTCCATGTTACGGAACTGCTATATGGAGGTCATGTTTAGGCATCAGTTTATGGAATTTGTACAATATTATCTATAAGGCTTCATTCATTAACTGCGCTGACTACGACCATACGCTGACTACCGCTGATTCCTGAAGGCTATCGCCCCCGTAAATATATCATATGTAATTAGAACAGCAGTCACTTGATCCACCTGCTAAGTAAGCCCTAAGTGTGTGCGCTCAGCATGTGGAACACCGACTGAAAATCCTGACAAATTCCTTAGCCAGAAACCAGCAGCGTTACTGTAATTATTACCTATACTCCAAAGGCGAGAAGCAATTGCAAGGGCGATTTACTGGTTGTAATATTTATAAATGCAGCACATTGTATTTTAAACATTAATGATGCAAAAAGTATTAAAGATAAAACAACCCAAAACGGAAAGAAATAATGCAGAAAAGCTACAGTATGCAAATCCAGTACGTTCAAAATTTCACAAGAGCAGAATTACAGTAGCAGGCTTTCTGGGCTGCTAGATTATATATCTTGCTTATATATCGCTGACATATTCTGCAGCGCTTTACAGGCATTGTTATTACTAGAGATGAGCGAATCGACTTCGGATGCTTCATCCGAAGTCGCTTCACTAAAAAATTTGTTATAGTACTGTATGTAAATTCATCTCTGTACAGTATTAGAATATATGGGAGTCAAGTTATTCACGAAATCTCGCCCGACTTCGTTGAATAACTTTGGACCCGAACTCGGCTTCGGTTTCAAGGTACCACTCAGAACCGATTTCAGTTCCAAGTTTTGAAGTGTTTTTTTTTCACTGTAATAGTCAATTACTTAAGTTATTCAACAAAGTGTTGCGCAACTTTGTGAATAACTTACTTCGGCTCATCAGTATTCTAACAAATTTTTTAGCGAAGCAGCTTCGGATGTAGCATCCGAAGCTCGCTTCACTCATCTCTGGTCATTACTCACTGTCCCCAGTGAGGATCACAATTTAGATTCCGTATAAAGACAAAGGGTACAGTTCTTCTGCAGATGCCTCAGGAGTCCTAGATAAAACTTTCCAAGGAGCCACAGTATGATTTAGTTAGTGTTGAGCGAATCAAAGTTAACAAAGTGGACTTCGATCCAAATTTCAGGAAAAAAAATCCTGAAATGGTGGTAAAAAGCAAAAAAATACATACTCGCCTCATCCATTTGCTTGCGGAGAGGCCGTTGTGGCTATCTTGATTGAAGAAAAAATGGCAAATCTCTCACACGCTGAAATGTGACATCATTACGCTGACCAGGCGCGGTGACGTCATCAGTGATGAAGTCACCACGCACGGCCAGCATGATGACGTGGTGACATCACATCAGCATGCGCTACATACAATGGAATGCAATTCACGACAAAGTAATTCATAACAAATGAAAATCCAAAGCAGCCAAATCGAATTTTTTATAACTTTGCTCATCTGTAGATCTAATCAAACACTTGTTTCTGTTGCCGGTGGTCAGACGTGTCCCTGACGAAGAAGACATAAAACCCTGGGTTAGGCATGGTTTGGAATCTATCTTGCAATCACCGGGTAGCTGCTGGCAGGTGGAGTGA
Source organism: Bufo gargarizans (assembly GCF_014858855.1). Lineage (NCBI taxonomy): Eukaryota > Metazoa > Chordata > Amphibia > Anura > Bufonidae > Bufo > Bufo gargarizans. Next base: position 126,599,229 of record NC_058080.1, on the reverse strand, counting down.
ACAGGTCAAGTTGTCGTACCAGCCGGGGTCAGAAACAGAGCAGTCAAATGTCAAAACCAAAACAGTGTCCAAGTGTAATAACAGAAACAAGTCCAGTCAGAACAAAGAGAGACAAGTGCAACATGCTGCCCCCAGGGCCCTATCATGTCCCAGGTTTAGTGGAATGCCGAGTGGTGTGGTGCGGACGAGTGTATGTGTCACGGTGCTCCTACCTGGATACAGCAGGACCACAGGCTTAGGCTCCAAAGCAAATAAAGGGGGTATTTAGAGTTAGGGAATGAAAAATAACTTAAGTCCAGACCTTGATAAATGTTAACAGCAGCTTTACTTGGGTAAACTTGATTCCAGGCAATAATTAGGCTTTTCTTACATTCAGGCTTTCTCTTGGTCCCAGCAGGCTATGGCATAAACTGGCAGGTAAACTTGGTAATTATGCTTTCTCTCTTTCTATGCTGGGCTGACAGGCTTGCTTAATAACTTTGCTTTCTTTCTCCCTGCTATGCTAAACTCTGCTGCTGCAGGTTACTGGACTTTCGGTCGGTTCTGGCATCCTTGGACTGGGGTGCCTTTGGCTGTTGTCCCCCTCCTGACAATCAGTAAGTAAATTAGCAAGGAGTCAGGGGGCTCTACAAGCTACTTCCCTTTTGTGGCTCCTGCTCCAGCTGACGAACAATTTCCTCTGGCTGCTACTTATTTCAGGTCTTCTCAGCTCCAATATGGAGTCTAAACTGGAATTTCCTAGAACTGTAACCCCTCCCTTCTTATAGGAAGCAGTACTGGCCCACTTCTGCCCAAAGGGGGGAGAATGGAATGGTGAGTTCCATCCCATCTAAGCACCTGTCTCTCTGCCATATATGTTACCACCTGCTGGTGAACCAGGCAAATTACATGAACAAAACAGTTGCATAACAGTAATATCAATGCACTCTTCTTAAAGGACCTGGAAATAAATACACAGATGACATTGGTGTTAGCAATAAAAGACAGTAGCATGGCGAAAGAATAATATCACCACTCCAGCAGGAGGCAGGAGAACAGTCACTAAACAGTCCAAAGTCAAACACAGTAGCAAGCAAAGAGAAGACAAAGAGAAATCAGGTAACAAGCTGGGTCAGAAACAGAATACTTACTATATGCTCATAGTAATCTAGCATGTACAGGTTGAAAATACAACTGGCATTGAGCAGTCCCAGAGCAGGACTTACGTAGAGTTAAGATTGTTCTAAATCGGGCAGTTTGGAGACTCAAGCTGCCCGATTTGTGGTCCTGGGTTCAAATCCAACTAAGGGCACCATCTGCATGAGGTTTGTATGTTCTCCCTGTGTTTGTATGGGTTTCTTCTAGTTTTCTCTCACATGCCAAAAGCTATGCTAATAGGGAATCTATAAATAGAGATATAAAAAATATCCCCAATAAAGAATAGTGTGCAAGCACGACCACCGCTGAGGATTGAAGGGTGGTCGTAACCCTTGGATATGAGCAGTGTATAATGCAATGGGAAAATGAATCAAGCCAGCAAAGGGAGCAATGTGGACAATCCCAATACATTAGTAAGTGCCTTGTATTAATTTTCTCTACATGATAAATGCCATTTGCTGAAGTGAGGTAACACATACATGTGCAGCAGGTGTAATATGTATGTATTAAACAGCAGAGAGCCAGGGATAATGTATGCAATCAACAATAACATTGATCGCACACATTTAACCCCTCATATGCTGTGGTCAAATGTACCAAATGGACCACAACATTTGGGAGCTAAAAAACCCTACAAGTGTACAGGAACAAGCCGTCCCATTGAAATTAATGGAATGGTTTAGGTGTAATTACACCTGCTCGCTGCTACTGTTGTGATGGCGAGCAGGTAAGCAATAAAGAGAAGCAGCGCTGGCACGGCACGCGCCTTCTCTTCAACTAACTGATCGGCAGGGGTGCCCGGGTGTGGGACCCTGCCAATCTCATATTGATGTGCTATCCAGAGGATAGGTCATCAATAAAAAGTAACTTGGACAACCCCTTTAAAATACAAAGGGAATGTGTCATCTTTACCTTCATGCCTTTTTATTTTATCTTCTCAACTTGCTTAACTGAAGTAGTTCTCATATAAAACTGTATAAATAGTGCTAAAATAATAATGCCATCATTTAAAGTTTTCAGTTATACAGTTTCCAAATAATACTGTCAGACACTGCTGAAATACTACCGCTATACAAGTAATAAATACGTCCACATACAGTCAGGTCCATAAATATTGGGACATCAACACAATTCTAACATTTTTGGCTCTATACACCACCACAATGGATTTGAAATCGAACTAACAAGATGTGCTTTAACTGCAGACTGTCAGCTTTAATTTGAGGATATTTACATCCAAATCAGGTGAACAGTGCAGGAATTACAACAGTTTGCATATGTGCCTCCCACTTGTTAAGGGACCAAAAGTAATGGAACAGAATAATAATCATAAATCAAACTTTCACTTTTTAATACTTGGTTGCAAAGACTGAAGTCTGGAACGCAAAGACATCACCAGACGCTGGGTTTCATCCCTGGTTATGCTCTCCTAGGCCTCTTCTGCAACTGTCTTCAGTTCCTGCTTGTTCTTGGGGCATTTTCCCTTCAGTTTTGTCTTCAGCAAGTGAAATGCAGCTCAATCGGATTCAGGTCAGGTGATTGACTTGGCCATTGCATAAAATTCCACTTCTTTCCCTTAAAAAAACTCTTTGGTTGCCTTTGAGTATGCTTTGGGTCATTGTCCATCTGCACTGTGAAGCGCCGTCTAATGAGTTCTGACACATTTGGCTGAATATGAGCAGATAATATTGCCCGAAACACTTCAGAATTCATCCTGCTGCTTTTGTCAGCAGTCACATCATCAATAAATACAAGAGAACCAGTTCCATTGGCAGTCATACATACCCACGCCATGACACTACCACCACCATGCTTCACTGATGAAGTGGTATGCTTAGGATCATGAGCAGTTCCGTTCCTTCTCCATACTCTTCTCTTCCCATCACTCTGGTACAAGTTGATCTTGGTCTCATCCGTCCATAGGATGTTGTAATGGGACAATTGGCTTCTCAGCTGTTCTATGGCCAGGTGTGTGTTATTCCCTCATTATCCCAATTACAATGAGCAGATAAAAGGTCCAGAGTTTATTTCAAGTGTACTATTTGCATTCGGAATCTGTTGCTGTCAACTCTCTAGATGAGATCCAAAGAGCTGTCACTATCAGTGAAGCAAGCGATCATTAGGCTGAAAAAACAAAGCAAACCCATCAGAAAGATAGCAAAAACATTAGGCATGGCCAAAAAAACTGTTTGGAACATTCTTAAAAAGAAGGAACACACCAGTGAGCTCAGCAACACCAAAAGACCCGGAAGACCAGGGAAAACAACTGTGGTGGATGACCGAAGAATTCTTTCCCTGGTGAAGAAAACACTCTTCACAACAGTTGGCCAGATCAAGAACACTCTCCAGGAGGTAGGTGTATGTGTGTCAAAGTCAACAATCAAGAGAAGACTTCACCAGAGTGAATACAGAGGGTTCACCACAAGATGTAAACCATTGGTGAGCCTCAAAAACAGGAAGGCCAGATTAGAGTTTTCCAAACGACATCTAAAAAAAGCCTTCACAGTTCTGGAACAACATCCTATGGACAGATGAGACCAAGATGAATTTGTACCAGAGTGATGGGAAGAGAAGAGTATGGAGAAGGAAAGGAACTGCTCATGATCCTAAGCATACCACCTCATCGGTGAAGCATGGTGGTGGTAGTGTCATTGCGTGGGCATGTATGGCTGCCAATGGAACTGGTTCTCTTGTATTTATTGATTGTGTGACTGCTGAAAAAAGCAGCAGGATGAATTCTGAAGTGTTTCGGGCAATATTATCTGCTCATATTCAGCCGAATGCTTCAGAACTCATTGGACGATGCTTCACAGTGCAGATGGACAATGACCCAAAGCATACTGCAAAAGCAACCAAAGAGTTTTTTAAGGGAAAGAAGGGGAATCTTATGCAATGGCCAAGTCAATCACCTGACTTGAATCCGATTGAGCATACATTTCACTCCCTGAAGACAAAACTTAAGGGAAAATGCCCCAAGAACAAGCAGGAACTGAAGACAGTTGCAGTAGAGGCCTGGCAGAGCATCACCAGGGATGAAACCCAGCGTCTGGTGATGTCTATGCGTTCCAGACTTCAGGCTGTAATTGACTGCAATAGATTTGCAACCAAGTATTAAAAAGTGAAAGTTTGATTTATGATTATTATTCTGTCCCGTTACTTTTGGCTCCTTAACAAGTGGGAGGCACAGGTGCAAACTGTTGTAATTCCTACACCGTTCACCTGATTTGGATGTAAATATCCTCAAATTAAAGCTGACAGTCTGCAGGTAAAGCACATCTAGTTAGTTTCATTTCAAATCCATTGGGTGGTGCATAGAGCCAAAAATGTTAGAATTGTGTCGATGTCCCAATATTTATGGACCTGACTGTATTACCTAAATAAAACGAAGTTAATACAAGGCACTTACTAATGTATTGTGATTGTCCATATTGCTTCCTTTGCTGGCTGGATTCATTTTTCCATCACATCACACACTGCTTGGTTCCATAGTTATGACCACCCTGCATTTCACACTGTAGGAAGAAGTGCCGGCCTATTTGGTGGCTGGGACTGTGGGAGTGCACATAGGCCAGCATTTTTTCCTATAGTGTGTAAGCATGACCACCACTGCTGGATTGCAGGGTGGTCGTAACCATGGAAACGAGCAATGTATAATGTGATGGAAAAATTAACCCAGCCAGTAAAGGAGGCAATATGGACAATCACAATACATTAGTAAGTGCCTTGTGTTAACTTTCTCTACATAATAAATGCTATTTGCTGAAATGACACAAGCCTGCAAGCACACACAAGTACATACATTCTCATACATATGCAGGCTTGCTACAATGGGTAAATGTTTAGTCACCGCACACATTTACATGCACACGTGTTCATTTCCAACGCATTACTTCCAGGAATGTACTCTTAGTATATACACAGATGTGCCTACAGTAAACTCATACGCCCTATGCCTCGGTGCCTGTATACAGAAATGCCACCTCATTCTGGGAGAGCTACAACATAAGACGAGGTTGTTTCAACTCGACAACCCCTCTGAATAATGCAAAGGACCCAATCAAATTGCTATGTACTAAAAATATTGCAACAGATTTTGAAATGAAATTGTCAAAATTTCAGAACTGCAAAAAACATCTATTATTTAGAGACGTCTGAAATGCTGTGAAGACTGAGCCGCAGAGACAATGGTTCAAAAATGCAATTTCTTTCCAAATTCAAGTTAACTTTGAAATTGAGATTTTATTACAGTTTTGATATCTGATGATGAGATGTTGAAATAAGACTATAGAGGCTTGAGAATATAACAATTTGCACGTCACTAAAGATGTCTTAAAGGGGTTGTCTCACTTCAGCAAATAGCATTTATTATGTAGAGAAAATTAAAGGGGTTGTCTGGGTTCAGAGCTGAACCTGGACACAACCCCATCTGCTCTCATGCACTATGAATTAGTGGAGCATTGGAGCTTTTTATGCTTCGATCCTCCCCCTTGACCTGCAAAGAATCGCACAGGGCAAGGGAATTTTCATGAGATCCAGTGACGTACCAGGCTCTCCATGGACATGCTAGGCAGAGGCTTCTGCCCAACAGTGTTCCCGGTGATGTCACCAGCATTAATGGCCGGGTTTTAGCGCTGCCCTAGCCTGATTTTACAGGCTACTGCGGCAATAAAAACTGCCCATTAGTGCTGGCGACATCACCGGGAACACTGCTGGGCGGAAGCAGCCCTTGCCCCACGCTAAATATGTGGAAGCATCGGATGGTTCATTCATGGTAAATGAGTGCAGATGGGGTTGTGTCCAGGTTCAGCTCTGGACCTAGACAACCCCTTTAATACAAAGCACTTAATAATGTATTGTGATTGTCCATATTGCCTCCTTTGCTGGCTAGATTCATTTTCCCATGACATTATACACTGCTTGTTTTTATAGTTACAACCATCCTGCAATCCGTCATTGGAGGTCGTACTTGCACACTAAAGGAAAAAGTGCCGGCCTCTCTGGTGGCCAGGACCGTGGTACTGCCAGGGCCGGCGCTTCCATAGAGGCAAGGGGGGCAATTGCCCCCGGGCCCCTGAGTCCTTAGGGGCCCCCAGCGCCGGCCCGCAATACTATTCTATAATTCTTTCTGACCTGGCGGCGCTGCTAAGTTTGCTAGCTGCGCATGGAGTGCTGGGGTATAGTATTGCATGTATCAGAGCTGTGTGTGTATAGGGTGCTATAGGGGGGTATAGTATTGAATGTAGCACAGCTGTGTGTGTATAGGGTGATATGGGCGGGGGGATATTATAGCATGTACCAGAGCTGTGTGTGTATAGGGTGCTATAGGGGGGTATAGTATTGCACGTAGCAGAGCTGTGTGTGTATAGGGGGGTATAGTATTGCATGTATCAGAGCTGTGTGTGTATAGGGTGCTATAGGGGGGTATAGTATTGAATGTAGCACAGCTGTGTGTGTATAGGGTGATATGGGCGGGGGGATATTATAGCATGTACCAGAGCTGTGTGTGTATAGGGTGCTATAGGGGGGTATAGTATTGCACGTAGCAGAGCTGTGTGTGTATAGGGGGGTATAGTATTGCATGTATCAGAGCTGTGTGTGTATAGGGTGCTATAGGGGGGTATAGTATTGCATGTAGCAGAGCTGTGTGTGTATAGGGGGGTATAGTATTGCATGTAGCAGAGCTGTGTGTGTATAGGGTGCTATAGGGGGGTATAGTATTGCATGTAGCAGAGCTGTGTGTGTATAGGGGGGTATAGTATTGCATGTAGCAGAGCTGTGTGTGTACAGGGTGCTTGCAGCAATGTAGCAGAGCTGTGTGTGTACAGGGTGCTTGCAGCAATGTAGCAGAGCTGTGTGTGTGTACAGGGTGCTTGCAGCAATGTAGCAGAGCTGTGTGTGTACATGGGTGCTTGCAGCAATGTAGCAGAGCTGTGTGTGTGTACAGGGTGCTTGCAGCAATGTAGCAGAGCTGTGTGTGTACAGGGTGCTTGCAGGAAGCCTGGCAGGGACTCGGTGACACGTCTCTGACTCATTTGATTCTTTTAACTAATAAACTCTTAGACCATTATATAAATCCCTGCAATAACTATACAGTGTAATTACATCAGTCTGCTCCACTGCAGCAGAGCTGTGTTTGCCAGGAGCGAGTCCCTCCAGACCTTCGGTTCACTTGAGAGCCGACTCAGGAAGTGAACCGAAGATCCGATTCATGAATCGGTTCTTTTGAATGAACTGATTCAAATGAATCGATTCATGAAAAAGATCTGAACTTCCCATCTCTAGGGCCCGGCAGCCGCTCTGAGCCCCGCTCTGCCTACCTCTTAAAGAGACTTGACGAGCAGTGGCTGTGAGTGAGCGTGCCACCGCTGCCGCACAGGCAGGCACGTCTTCGATTCTGTCTGCCGTTGCGTTGCCACTGCTCCACCCCCAGAGCAGAAAAGGAGTGAGCAGCGGCAGCCAGCCATAGCCCGCCACACGGACTCTGCCAGGGAAGGCCCGCCACACGGACTCTGCCAGGGAAGGCCCGCCACACGGACTCTGCCAGGGAAGGCCCGCCACACGGACTCTGCCAGGGAAGGCCCGCCACACGGACTCTGCCAGGGAAGGCCCGCCACACGGACTCTGCCAGGGAAGGCCCGCCACACGGACTCTGCCAGGGAAGGCCCGCCACACGGACTCTGCCAGGGAAGGCCCGCCGCCCACACACAGAGAAGACTCTTCTGATTCTGAGACTGTGACAGGAGGCAGCAAAGTTGAAGCTCCTCAGTACAACAGTTACTGGTAGGTAGGTTGGTTAATTAATTATAACAACTTAGTTACTGGATTCCATTCCCACCATCTGACCTGTCCCAGTAGTGCCAGGCCCAGCCAGTGTACTAGCCATCCTGGTTCTGTTTTTGGGACTGAAGAAAGGTGCATTGGATTAGGGGGGGGAGGGAGTCATGAGAGAGATGTCTGTGCATGTGCTGGCACTGCTGGAGAAATGTGCCATATGGTCGCCCTGGTTCTGGTTGTTGTTTACAATACGGGACGTTTAAGTCAGCACGTGTCATGTGGGGGGGGGGGGGGGGGCCCTTATTGTTTTTCGCCCCAGGGCCCCATTTCACCTAGAACCGGCCCTGGGTACTGCACATAGGCTAGTGCTTTTTCCTATAGTGTGCAAGCACGACCACCACTGGTGGATTGCAGGGTGGTCGTAACCATGGAAACAAGCAGTGTATAATGTGATGGGAAAATGAATCAAGCCAGAAAGGAATGCCTTTATTAACTTTCTCTCCATGATAAATACTATTTGCTGAAGTGAGACAACCCCTTTAAGACCAGGACATAAAGATTATTGGGAAAGGCCTCAGGATAGGATGAAAAAATGTAAAATAAAAAATATTCACCTATCTCCCACCGCTCATGTTCCGATGCTTAGCAGGTTCCTGGTCCCACCTCAACAGGCAGCAAATTCCTGGAGCTTCTGCTAAGCCAAATACTGACCAAGGTGGACCACCGCCGTGGCCCATGATCAGCTGAGCAGGCTTCCTTAGGCACTTCCTACATGTTAAGACGAGACCAGCAAACAGAGACCAGTGAAAAGAGATGAGCGAATGTCTCAAAAATTCGATTCGGTCGGTTCGCCAAATTTTCTGAAAAGATTTTATTCAATCTGAATTTATTTGTGATGAATTACGTAAAAAAACTGCTATTTCCTGGCTGCAGAGAGCCTTTATAGTGGTGTAGAATACTGTGCCTTGCAGTAACATGCATAGGAAGTTTGCTGTGGTAGTGGAATACCGTGAGTCCGTATGACATGCAAATGACAGGCGTCACTCTTAGAATCACTGCACACTTCAGTTATTTGGGCAGTTATGGGGTCCAAACTGACCAAATAACTGAAGTGTGAACTCAGCCTTACATGTCAATGTTAGCGCCAGGTATAAAGAACCGTGCAGAGGCCCAAGATCCTACTATAGCGTGAAAGAGCACACTTCTTTTACACCGTCGTCAGCTGATTCCACATAGATGTGTAGAGCCCCCTGAGTAGAAAGGGTGTAAGCAGTAAGTTTGTGTTGACGTCACTGATTATTTTGCCCTTCCTTTGATCCGTCAGAACAATAACCCCAAAAAAACGCATCCTGTCTGTTGAGCATCCAGCTTCACTCAGTCAGTAATCCATCAGTATTGCTAAAGCCCAAAAAAACAAAACAGGAGTGGATCCAATAGAGATGACACATGAATGGAATCTTTGCATGTCTTCTGTGGATGTCTCCTCAAGATTTTGGCTGGACAGTAGCTGCTGACTGTTCTCTAGTAGCTCGTCCTCGCTGTATACTGGAGCTGAGCCCACAGCATATAATACTTCTCTGGCTGAGGGAACAGAAAAGGACAGAGGCAGGTTGAGGACAGGTGAGGGCACAGGGCCTGCTCCCGGGCCATGCCAACTAAGTGTCGTGTCAGAGGAACCCGCCGACTCTTGGCTGGGGGTGGCTGATGTCACTTGTGACGAAGTCGAAGACCAAGCCAACCATTCAAGCACTGCTGGGTTGCCGGTCAAGACACAACCACTAGATAACACCAGGAGCTCAGGCCTCTCGCTGCGATTCCTGCTGCCACCCCCCCTTCTTCTGCTGCCTGCGACATAAACATTTTGTCACGGATGGTGTTGCAGAAAACTAGAAGACAACAAATGAAGATCCGACTGACTTGATCCCAAACTAAGGAACATAAGGGTAAGCCCTGTAAAAGCCCTAGCTCTCTCCCTGACTTCTCAGCCCATGCAAAGTTCTCTATGATAGATAATTGCATGCCCTCGTGCCTCGACTGTATGACACCTGAACACCCTATAATAGTGAGGGGACACGACCACCGGCTCCCTACACTTAATACGGAGGGAGTCAGGGTCACCTAGGAACAAGCCAACAGGGAAACACAAATAAAGGAACAGACTTATCTGTAGAAGCATCAGTTGCAGCATCCAGCATGCGCACAATCCAGGAAGTTGTATAAACCGCAAAGTGATGCAATATGGGAGGGGATTTAAAGGGAAGCAATCAGTGCAACTAGATAACAGCTGAGAGAGGGAAACGAGATGACAAAACGAAAGCAAAACATAAGAACCTCAAGCAAGAGGTTCTGAAGAACGTCTGTCAGAGCTTCTCAGATATCTGGCGGTGACAGTACCCCTCCTTCTACGAGTGGACTCCGGACACTCAGAGCCCACCTTCTCAGGATGAAACCTATGGAAAGCCCTGATGAGACGAGTGGCCTTAATGTCCGTCACTGGGACCCACATCCTCTCCTCAGGACTAGAGATGTCGCGAACATAAAATTTTCCGTTCGCGTACGGCGAACGCGAATTTCTACAAATGTTCGCGAACGGGCGAACCGGGCGAACCGCCATTGACTTCTATAGGCATAAATCACGTAACAATCCAATTTTTTTTTTTTAACAACATGGTTTAAAACATCCAGTGTGTGTATACGATCAGGTATGATGTTGTATCGATCAGGTAGTGTAAGTGTTACGCCCGCTTCACAGACATTGACAGACCAAACTCCCCTTTTAATGCACCGCAAACCACCGCAAACAGTCCATTTGCCCAACCGCAAACTTCCCATTTGCACAAGGTTGGATACCAAGCTAGCCATGTCCCGTTGATGTCATTGAAGGTTTCTTCCTCCACCCAGCCACGTACAACACCAAGGGTCCCGGAAAGGTGAATTGAATTGATTTTTCGAATGGGGAGATGGTTAAAAAAACGCTGGCTCCCTCCCCTTTGTTTGAATCCATGGTCACTGCGTCTGTGCCGTGCAATTTACTGTCCCACCCAATATGAGTGCTATTTTCTATAGTTCTCTCTTCTCATTAGTTTAATCCCTGTTACGTCCCCAATTTGGGGTCCATTTAGTAAATAGATTTTTCGAACGGGGAGATGGTTAAAAATTTGCTGGCTCCCTCCCCTTTGTTTGAATCCACGCCACGGTCACTGCGTCTGCGCCGTGCAATTTACTGTCACATCCGATATGAGTGGTATTTTATGTAGTACTATTCTCATCAGTTTAATCCCTGTTACGTCACATAATGGTGGGATTGCCTTTTGTGAAAAAAAATTTAGGCCGGGTACCTTCGACTGCCTTCACAGTGACAGACGAAATTCTGATACACCAAACTGAATTGATTTTAGGAACCGGGAGATGGAAAAAGCAGCTTGGTCGGTCCTCTTACTCCCAAGTTGGGGCACTGCACGTGCACGGAGCAATGTGCTGTGACACCCTGACCCTATATGAGTGGTGTCTTAACTAGTACTATTCCTATCAGTTTAATATCTGTTACGTCCCCTATCCAGGGACGTGTGTCGAATTGATTAACCATTGTCGAATTAACGAACCATTACGAAATCCTGAAATAATTTAGTTCCCTTACGTCCTACCAGCAGCACAGATGGGGTTAACTGCCCCCTGTGGACTGGTAGGACCGGCGGAATTTTTAATGAGCCCAAGAACCAATAAACGATTTTCAGCTCCCTGAAAGGGAGGAGATCACCCCCCAGCCCACCGTTTTTTTTTCTGTCCTTTGGACAGGTGGACTGGCGTGTCGCTCCCCCTCAGGGAGCTGAAGAGTGCTTAGGGGCTCTTTTATTCCTTAATCCAAGGATCGCCCTTTTTTTGTTACGCTCATTGCCTTTATTATAGGCCTTATTGCGGCTATTTTTTTCTCTAGGGTACCGTTGGGGGGGGGGTGTTCCCCTCCCCCCTTCTTCCGCTGTAGGCCGCCCGGTTGTCCCGCATGTGTGCGGAGCCGCGGCGTCCCCCCAGCGCGGCAGCTGCGCGCCCTTCTCTGCTGTCGGGTCCCTCGCCAGCTGCCGGTGCGGTGTCCCGTTCTCTCAACATTTCCCGCATATGTGCGGCGCCTTGGGCGCCGCCATCTTCCAGAAGTGACGTGCACTAGGTGCGCTACGTCACTTCCGGTTTTTTCGTATCAATGCGGTGAGGTTCTAAACCTCACCGCTCTATTATATTTGTCTCCTTATGGACTTCCTCAACTTCCATGGATAGCAGGGGGGGACACATAGGGTTAAGTGAGCCAGTATGGGCTCTATTACCTCTCTGGGCTGGTCTCGACCGAAGGCCCGCCCAGGGGGCGGGGCTTCCTCCTTTTAAGCGCCCAGAGCCTCTCATTCAGTGCTCTGGTTGCATCGCTTCACAAGCTAGCTCCAGAGTTCCCTGTGCCTTGATATATTCTAGCGATATATTGCTTGGGTTGTTCTTCTTCCACAGCTCTATTTTCTTCAGTGCTGGTGGGCGCCCAGATGGTCTTGTTTCACCTCCTCCTGGTGTTTGTAGGTGGTATGACCTGTTTATTCTTTCTTTACAGAATTATGGCTTCCCCTAAGGATTCGGATCCGCGGAAGTCTGGGGCCAAGAGGAAGCATTTGGCCTGTTACGAGTGTAACACACCTCTAGACGACAGCTGCCCTTACTCCAGGTGTGAGAGTTGTCGCACGGCATCCACGGAACCCACGATGCAAGAAATGTTCCAGTGGACAAAAACCTACGTGGATAATTCCATTAAGGGAGTGGTGCGTCTGCTTAATGAGAGACTACCAGGATCCTCTCAGACTCCCATGGATGTGGTTGCACCGGTCGAGAGACCTACCCCGTGTTCCGTGGGGTCTTCTTCTGAGGAAGAAGAATTAACTTCTTGCTTTTTTCCTCCAGAGAAAACGCAGAAGTTGTTGAAGTCCATCAGGTCGGGGGACCAGGATGTTGACATGGGGGAGTCCTCCGATCCTGCCGGACGGACACAGCGTGTCTTTAGAGCGGATAAGACCCTCCTCTCTGTAATGCGTACAGAGTGGAGAAAGCCTGAAAAAGGCCCAGTCCTCACCAGGAAATTTAAGCTCATGTACCCGATGGCTAAACCCTTGGTGGAATCGTGGGGTTCCGTTCCCAAGGTGGACATGGCTATAGCCAAGTTGTCCAGGCGCACTCTGGTCCCTGCAGACGATGGGTCTAGTCTGCAGGACCCTCTAGACCGGAGGGCAGAGTGCACCCTCAGAAGGGGTTACGCGGCGGCTGCTGCCTCTACATCAACTTCAATTGCGGCCACTGAGGTAGCCTCCTTTCTACGCTCTAAGCTCAACCAGATCCAGACGGACGTGGACCAGAGCGTTTCGAGAGACGACATCTTGGCAGCCTTCAAATCAGCCAATCTGGCTATGGACTTCCTGGTCGATTCCTCTCAGATGCAGCTGAAGCTGGCCGCCAAAACTATGGCCCTAGTTTCAGCTGCCCGCAGACCACTTTGGCTGAAGCCATGGATCGCGGACAACGCGTCCAAATTTAATCTTTGTGGGCTCCCCTTCGAGCCGGATAGGCTGTTCGGGTCCGAATTAGACAGGATTATGGAGGGACTCTCCGACAAGAAAGGGAAGAGTCTCCCCCAGCAGCCCTTTCGGGGACGCCCTAGACAAGAGAACAAAGGCAGAGGCCGTCCAGGGCAGCAGGCTAGGCGCAGAGATTGGGGGGGGCAGAGATTTTCGAGACGCTCCCGCAAACCCACCAGGGAGGCAAAACCCTCCTGACTATGGGCCTCCTCGAGGCTCTTGGATAAGCCCTGCTGCCCCTGCAGTATCTCCTCTAAATTTTCCCGTACCCCCCCCTGATTCCCGTGGGGGGCCGTATCTCCCATTTCAAAGAACCTTGGGCCCAGTTGATCACAGACCCCTGGGTTCAGGACATAGTTTCGGCCGGGTACCGGGTAGATCTTATCTCCCTCCCCCCAGAAAGATCCATCGCCACGCAAAACTTCGGGTCTATCAAACAAAAGATCCTAGAATCTTATATTTAGGACTATATCTCCAAGGGAGCCCTAGAGGAGGTGTCGGCAGGGGAGAGAGGCCTAGGGATTTATTCTCCAGTGTTCCTGGTTCCCAAGAAGACGGGAGATCTCCGGATGATCATCGATTTGAGATTCCTCAATCGATTCATAAGGAAAACCAGGTTTCGCATGGAAACCATAAGGTCAGTCAGCCATGTCCTCAACCCTGGGGACGTCATGGCTACTCTGGACCTCAAGGATGCGTATCTTCACATCCCGATCCATTCCGTTTCCCGGAAATTCCTCAGGATCGCGGTCCAGATGTTAGGGGTTCGCAGGCACTTTCAGTTCACCGCGCTTCCCTTCGGAATCTCTTCCGCCCCCCTTATCTTCACCAAGGTTGTGGTGTCGGTGGTGGCAGCCTTGAGACTTCAAGGACTGACTATTATTCCTTATCTGGACGATTGGCTTTTCGTAGCCTCTTCAGTTCCGATTCTTACCCACCATCTTCAGATCGCAATCTCATTTCTCCTCCGCCTGGGCTGGATTATCAACTGGCAGAAGTCGAATGTGAGCCCATCGACTTCAATCCATTATTTAGGATTCGTGGTCGACTCTGTGGAAATGTCCCTCCGGTTGACTCTAGAAAGGAGAGCACGGATTCAGGACCTAGCAAGAGTCCTTTTTGTCCCTCGTCGAGTCTCTATCCGGACTCTCATGAAGATGCTGGGGCTCATGTCAGCGGCTGCGGACGCAGTCCCTTGGGCGTTATGGCACCTCCGTCCTCTTCAGTCGGAGGTCTTACGCTTATGGAACGGCAGCCCTGCAGGGCTAGATTCCCTGTGCTCCCTGTCCGGTCAAACCCGGAATTCCCTCAGATGGTGGTTTCAGCTACCAGCAGGGAAGTCTATGACCCAACCAGCTTGGTTTATATTGACTACAGACGTGTCCCTTGTAGGCTGGGGCGCTCACCTGGACGGATCCCCAGTACAGGGATCTTGGTCCCCTCTGGAGCGGCGTCTTTCTTCCAATCTTCGCGAGATGCGAGCTATCCGGCTAGCCCTCCTTCAATTCGCCCCTCAGATCCGGGGCAAAGCAGTGAAAGTCCAGTCAGACAATATGACTGCGGTTCTCTATATAAACAAGCAGGGAGGCACAAGATCATTGCCCCTTCTGTCAGAGATCGGGGTAATTCTTCGGTGGGCAGAGACGAACCTTTCCCATCTATCTGCCATTCATATTTGAGGCTCCCTCAATATGATAGCGGACCGCTTAAGTCGAGGATTACCGACCATGGAGTGGTCTATGCATCCGGAGATCTTCAGGCAGTTAGTTCACAGATGGGGTATGCCAGAGGTGGATCTCATGGCAACCAGGTTCAACGCCAAGGTGCCGAGGTTCTGTTCCCTGTACAGGGAAGACAACCCCCTGGCGATAGATGCTCTGTCGATACCGTGGAGGTTCAGGCTGGCTTACATCTTCCCTCCGTTTTCCATGATACCGAGGGTATTGATGAAAATCCGTCAGGATCAGGCCTCGGTAATAGCCATCATACCGTTCTGGCCCAGGAGATCCTGGTTTACCCAGCTCATTCAGATGAGTCGGGGACAATACTGGAGACTCCCACCGGAGCAGACCCTGGTGTCGTGGGACACTCACCTCTGCCCAGATCTGCACAGGTTCAACCTGACAGCCTGGAGGTTGATTAGTCCCTTCCCAACATAGAAGGGCTTTCCGAGTCGGTCCTGAGAACGTTGTCGCATTCCTGAGCAGAGTCTACGAAGAAGGCCTACTCCAGGATCATGAGAATCTTCATGTCATGGTGTGATTCCAAACAGGTGGCGTCTGCAGATCCGCCCCTTCCTGCGATATTACAATTTCTTCAAGATGGATTAGATAAATGTCTTTCTCCAGCTACCTTGAAGGTACAGATTTGTGCCATCTCTGCCTGTCTCAACAGGCCGCATTCTCGGGACCCACTCATTAAACGCTTCCTGAAGGGAGCTGAAAGACTAAAGCCTACTATACTGAAACCCATTCCCCAGTGGGATCTTTCGATAGTGCTCAGGGGGCTAGCATCTCCCCCCTTCGAGCCTTTGGAGGAGGTCGAATTCAAATTTCTAACTTTAAAGATGGTTTTTCTTCTGGCTGTAGCTTCAGCCAAAAGAATTTCGGAATTGCAGGCGTTCTCTGCGATTCACCCCTATATTATCTTCCTACAGGACAGGGTACTCCTGAAGTTCTTACCCTACTTCAGGCCTAAGGTGCCTACCTTCCAAAATATCAACCAGGTAATCTCCTTACCAGTTTTGTTGTCAGCCTCCTCCTCTGATACTCCAGCAAGAGACCCACTGGATATTTCAAGGTGCCTCCAGGTCTATGTGGATAGATCCAGAGAATTCAGGATAGATGAAAATCTCCTTATCCTGTTTGCCGGTAAGTCTAAAGGCCATAAAGCGTCTAAAGCCACCATTAGTCGCTGGATCAAGGAGGCCATTAGGGAGGCTTTCGTCTCCCAATCCCTAGATCCTCCGGAGTTTGTGAGAGCCCATTCTACTAGGGCTGTCTCCACCTCTGTTGCGGAGAGAAGACTTCTTCCCTTAGAGTTGATCTGTAAGGCGGCCTCCTGGAGCTCTGAGTCAACCTTCATCTCCCATTATAGGATAGATGCTAGGATGGCAGAGTTTTCGGCCTTTGGGCAGACTGTTCTGAGTTCTGCCAGGCATGAGGACCCTCCCTAGGGGATTCTTCTTGCTATCTCCCCATCTGTGCTGCTGGTAGGACATAAGGGAATCATTAATTTCTAACGATAATTTGTTTTCCCTTAGTCCTAACAGCAGCACAGATGGGGTTAACTGCCCCCTGTGGACTGGTAGGACCGGCGGAATTTTTAATGAGCCCAAGAACCAATAAACGATCTTCAGCTCCCTGAAAGGGAGGAGATCACCCCCCAGCCCACCGTGTTTTTAACAAGCAAAATGTATTTAGGGTGGGATATTTGTGTGCTGCTGTTAGGACTAAGGGAAAACAAATTATCGTTAGAAATTAACTATTCTGAGCTTTGTACTTGCTTTGTATTGGAATTGATGGGGATTTTTTAAATTGTCTGCATTATTTCTAATAAACTATTAAGAGATTTTATTATGATTTTTTTATTTTATGTATTAAAAACCCACCCATACAACTTAAAAAATAAAATACATTTTTTTAGTTTTTTCTATGAAAAAACATCCAGCCAATCACTTTTGGTCTGATCATAATGAAGCAACGGCCTTATCATCTGGGGTGTGGCAACATTGCCAACACACTCATAGAGGTGATGATCGCTTCATTGTGATACGCAAGCCCCTTCACCACAACAAGGTAACGATCACGAAACGGGAATTGACACTTGTATGTGCCTTTTTTTTTGTTTTGTTTTTGCAGCCACAGTGCAGCACCAGAGGCAGAAAAATTAGGCATGTACACATGCCTGAAAAATAATGTTATTGTTGCAGACGCTGTTGTAGCAGCGGCCGGAAAAATTTATGTTTTCAAGGCAGAAAGGTGACTAAAACATTGCGGCTTGAACCCTAGTTCAGCGTGGGGACCATTTTGAGGCCAAGGCATGTGATCAGGCCTTTTGTTAGTTAAACGTATCCCCTACTGTCAGTCCCTTCGGGATCCATGCCTCATTCATCTTAATAAAGGTGAGGTAATCAACACATTTTTGACCGAGGCGACTTCTTTTGTCAGTGACAATGCCTCCTGCTGCACTGAAGGTCCTTTCTGACAGGACACTTGAAGCGGGGCAGGCCAGAAGTTCTATCGCAATCTGGGATAGCTCAGACCAGAGGTCAAGCCTGCACACCCAGTAGTCAAGGGGTTCATCGCTCCTCAGAGTGTCGATATCTGCAGTTAAGGCGAGGTAGTCTGCCACCTGTCGAGTCGTTCTCTAAGGCTGGATCCCGAAGGGCTGTGGCGATGTGTAGGACTGAAAAAGCTCTGCATGTCCTCCATCAACAACACATCTGTAAAGCGTCCTGTCCTTGCCGCCGTGGTCGTGGTAGGAGGAGGATTACTTTCATCTCTTCCCCAGTTAGATTCCCGTTGTGCTGTGACATCCCCCTTATAAGCTGTGTAAAGCATATTTTTTAGTTTGGTTTTGAACTGCTGCATCCTTTCTGACTTCTGGTAATCTGGTAACATTTCCGCCACTTTCTGCTTATACCGGGGGTCTAGTAGCATTGCCACCCAGTACAGGTCGTTCTCCTTCATCCTTTTTATATGAGTGTCCCTCAACAGACATGACAGCATGAAAGACCCCATTTGCACAAGGTTGGATGCCAAGCTACTCATTTCCCGTTCCTCCTCCTCACTGATGTCATTGACGGTCTGTTCTTCCCCCCAGCCACGTACAACACCACGGGTCCCAGATAGGTGACAACAACGAGCACCCTGGGATGCCTGCTGTGGTTGGTCTTCCTCCTCCTCAAAGCCACATTCCTCCTCTGACTCCTCTTCCTCATACTCCTCTTGCAGCGTTGCCGCAGGTCCGGCCAGCGATGATGACAAGGCTGTTTCTGGTGGTGATGGTGACCACAACTCTTCCTCTTCACGCTCATCTACAGCCTGATCCAGCACTCTTCGCAGGGCACGCTCCAGGAAGAAAACAAATGGGATGAGGTCGCTGATGGTGCCTTCGGTGCGACTGACTAGGTTTGTCACCTCCTCAAAAGGAAGCATGAGCCTACAGGCATTGCGCATGAGCGTCCAGTAACGTGGCAAAAAAATTCCCAGCTCCGCAGAGGCTGTCCTAGCACCCCGGTCATACAAATACTCGTTGACGGCTTTTTCTTGTTGCAGCAGGCGGTCGAACATTAGGAGAGTTGAATTCCAACGTGTCGGGCTGTCGCAAATCAAGCGCCTCACTGGCATGTTGTTTTGGCGCTGAATGTCTGCAAAGTGCGCCATGGCCGTGTAGGAACGCCTGAAATGGCCACACACCTTCCTGGCCTGCTTGAGGACGTCCTGTAAGCCTGGGTACTTAGACACAAAGCGTTGTACGATGAGATTCAACACATGTGCCATGTACGGCACATGTGACAACTTGCCCAAATTCAATGCCGCCAACAAATTGCTTCCATTGTCACACACCACTTTGCCGATCTCCAGTTGGTGCGGGGTTAGCCACTGATCCACCTGTGCGTTCAGGGCGGACAGGAGTGCTGGTCCGGTGTGGCTCTCTGCTTTCAGGCAAGTCAACCCCAAGACAGCGTGACACTGTCGTATCCGGGATGTGGAATAGCCCCTGAAGAGCTGGGGGGATTCAGTTGATGTGCAGCCAGACGCCGCAGCAGAAGAGGACTCAGCCGAGGAGGTTATGGAAGAGGATGGAGTATGAGGAGTAGAGGAGGTGGCAGTAGGCCTGCCTGCAAGTCGTGGCGGTGTCACCAACTCCGCTGCAGAGCCACGCATTCCATGCTTGGCAGCCGTCAGCAGGTTGACCCAATGCGGAGTGTAGGTGATATACCTGCCCTGACCGTGCTTTGCAGACCAGGTATCAGTGGTCAGATGGACCCTTGCCCCAACACTGTATGCCAGAGATGCCATGACTTCCTTTTCAATCACTGAGTAGAGGTTTGGGATTGCCTTATTAGAAAAAAAAATTCGTCCGGGTACCTTCCACTGTGGTGTCCCAATAGCGACAATTTTTTGAAGTCCTAAGACTCCACCAGCTGGTATGGTAAAAGCTGGCGGGCTAAGAGTTCCGTCAAGCCAGCTGTCAGACGCCGGGCAAGGGGGTGACTCTGTGACATTGGCTTTTTACGCTCAAACATTTCCTTTACAGACACCTGACTGTGGGCAGATGAGATGGAACTGCTGAACGTGAGAGGCGGAGTGGCGGATGGTTGAGAGGGGGCAAGGAGGACAGCAGTGGTTGACGTGGCTGAAGATGCTGGACCAGGAAGAGGATGGTGGCTTTGAGTTTGTGTGCTGCTTCTACTCGTCATCATGTGTTGATCCCATAGGCATTTGTGATGTGCGATCATGTGCCTTCGCAAAGCAGTTGTACCTAGGTGGGTGTTGCAAATGGCATCGCTGTTGTCAGAGGCAGACACACAAAAAAAATGCCACACTGCTGAGCTTTGCAATGACGGCATTCTGATGGTGGCAACAGCATGCGTTGATTGGCGTGCTGTCTGGCTGACCCCGGGTGCCGATACATGCTGTCTGACTGTGCCACTAGCTCCTTGCAATGACCTCCCCCTGCTTCCAACTCGTCTCCTCCTTCTCTCTGTCTCCCCTTCTGAACTTTCCCCCTCTTCTTCTTCTCTTCGAGCAGGCACCCACGTGGCATCCACGGACAAATCGTCATCATCAACCACTTCACTTGTATCTGACACCTCAGCAAAGGAAGCAGCAGCGGGTACAACATCATCATCATCATCACACTGTACGTCCATGTGTGTAATGCTGCCTGACTGAGACATATCCCTGTTATCTACATCCCCTGGCAATAATGGTTGCGCATCACAAATTTCATCCAACTGATGTGTAAATAACTCCTCTGAGGGATCAAGTGAAGCGGCTGTGGTGGCTGTGGTGGTAGTGGTGGTGGTGGCGGCGGGCGGGAGAGTGGTAACTTGAGAGCAGGTGACCAAAGCTGAGCTGGAGGAGAATGGTGCGTCAAGGTTCTTAGCAGAAGCTGTTGAAGATTGGGTGTCCTGTGTAAGCCAGTCAACTATTTTCTCCGAATTTTTTGGGTTCAGGGTACGTGGCCTCTGAACACTGGGCATTATTCCAGGGCCAGTGGAAATCACAGCACCACGAACACGACGGCCCCTGCGGCGTGGCCTGCCTCTGCCTGTCATTTTTTATTAGATAAGTGTTACTATGCGTGCAAGGTACTGTGCCACCCTATATAAGTGTTGGGCAGTGGGCACAGTACAGTCTGTGTGGGTCTGACAGACACGGGCTTGCAAATGTAATTATATCACAGAAAAATTTTCAATTGAATTTTTTTTTTCTGCAAGGTATTTGAGTGAATGACACCCTGTAACGGTATGAGTGCAGGCCTAGCCACTAGCCAGTGGGCACAATACAGTCTGTGTGGGCCTGACACACACGGGCTTGCAAATGTGATTAGATCACAGAAATTTTTTTTTAATAGAATTTTTTTTATCTGCAAGGTATTTGAGTGAATGACACCCTGTAACGGTATGAGTGCAGGCCTAGCCACTAGCCAGTGGGCACAATACAGTATGTGTGGGCCTGACACACACGGGCTTGCAAATGTGATTACAGTATATCACAGAAAAACTTTCAATATTATTATTTTTTTCTGCAAGGTATTTGAGTGAATGACACCCTGTAACGATATGAGTGCAGGCCTAGCCACTAGCCAGTGGGCACAATACAGTATGTGTGGGCCTGACACACACGGGCTTGCAAATGTGATTGTATCACAGAAAATTTTTCAATAGAATTCTTTTTTTTCTGCAAGGTATTTGAGTGAATGACACCCTGTAACGGTATGAGTGCAGGCCTAGCCACTAGCCAGTGGGCACAATACAGTATGTGTGGGCCTGACGCACACGGGCTTGCAAATGTGATTATATCACAGAAAAACTTTCAATATTATTTTTTTTTTCTGCAAGGTATTTGAGTGAATGACACCCTGTAACGGTATGAGTGCAGGCCTAGCCACTAGCAGTATACAGTATGTGTGGGCCTGACACACGGGCTTGCAAATGTGATTATGTCACAGAAAAATATAAAAAAAAAATTTTTTTTATCTGCGAAGTATTTTCTGTCACACCCTGTATGAATGGTGTGCACTGTGCACACAGTGCTGTCTATGACTGAGCCTGCAGCCTCTCACACACGGGCAGCCAGGCAACTGCAATATATATATATATTAAAAAAATAAATAAAAAAAAGCACACTGATGTACCAGCCCTGAAAAGGGCTTTTTGGGGTGCTGTCAGGACGCTGTCCTTACAGCAGATGAGTCTGTGGACACAGAACAATGCCCTAGCTAACGCTTTCCCTATTGAATCAGCAGCAGCTACACTCTCCCTCCTCTCACTCTGAATGCAGTTTCCGAATGAATCTAAAATGGATGCTGTCCAGGAGGTGGGAGGGTCTGGGAGGGAGGGTCTGCTGCTGATTGGCTGGAATGTGTCTGCTGACTGTGAGGTACAGGGTCAAAGTTAACTCAATGATGATGTATAGGGGGCGGACCGAACATTGCATATGTTCGCCCGCAGCGGCGAACGCGAACAAGCTATGTTCGCCGGGAACTATTCGCCGGCGAATAGTTCGGGACATCACTACTCAGGACCATAACCCTCCCAATGAACGAGATACTGGAGAGAACCGCGGACAATACGAGAATCCACAATCCTAGAGACCTGAAATTCAAGATTACCATCAACCACAATCGGAGGAGGAGGCAAAGAGGAGGGTACAGTGGGTTGGACATAAGGTTTTAGTAGGGACTTATGAAAAACATTATGGATCGTCCAAGTCTGAGGAAGATCAAGACAGTAGGCAACAGGATTGATGACGGACAAGATTTTGTAAGTCCCAATAAACTTAGGACCCAACTTCCAGGAGAGAACCTTCAATTTGATATTCTTAGTAGACAACCACACCAGATCACCAACATTCAGGTCCGGACCAGGCACACGTCTGTTATCCGCCACACGCTTATATCTCTCACTCATGCTCTTTAGATTATCCTGAATCTTTTGCCAAATAGATGACAAAGACGAGGAGAATCTCTCCTCATCAGGTAAACCAGAAGACCCTTCTCCAGAGAATGTCCCAAACTGCGGATGAAATCCATATGCACCAAAAAATGGTGACTTATCAGAGGACTCCTGACGACGGTTATTTAAAGCAAACTCCGCAAGGGAGAGAAAAGAACACCAATCCTCCTGATTCTCAGCCACAAAACAGCGCCAATATGTCTCCAGATTCTGATTGACGCGCTCTGTCTGGCCATTCGACTGCGGGTGGAAAGCAGAAAAGAATGACAACCGAACCCCCAAGCGAGAACAGAAGGCCTTCCAGAATCTGGAAACAAACTGCGTGCCCCTATCAGAGACTATGTCTAAAGGAATACCATGCAGTTTGACAATGTGATCAATAAATGCCTGTGCCGGCGTTTTAGCATTGGGCAACCCAGGAAAAGGAACAAAATGCGCCATTTTGCTAAAACGGTCCACCACCACCAGAATCACAGTCTTCCCCAAGGAACGAGGGAGGTCTGTAATGAAATCCATGGACAGATGTGTCCAAGGACGGGAAGGAATGGGTAAAGGAAGGAGAGGACCCGATGGCCGTGAATGAGGGACTTTGGCACGAGCGCAGGTCTCGCAGGCTGCCACAAAACCCTCAACCAACTTACGAAGAGCCGGCCACCAGAATCTCCGAGCAATAAGATCCACTGTGGCTCTACCCCCTGGGTGCCCAGCAAGGACAGTATCGTGGTGCTCCTTAAAAACCTTGTGTCGTAAAGCGAGAGGCACAAACATCTCCCAGGAGGACAAAGATCAGGAGCCTCTGCCTGTGCTGCCTGAACCTCTGCCTCCAATTCAGGATAAAGAGCAGACACAACCACCCCTTCAGCCAAAATGGGACCCGGGTCTATAAAGTTCCCCCATCCCGGAAAACAACGTGACAGGGCATCCGCCTTCATATTCTTAACCCCAGGGCGGAACGTGACAACAAAATTAAACCTTGAAAAGAACAAAGACCATCTGGCCTGTCTCGGGTTCAGACGCTTGGCTGACTCCAAGTAGGCCAGATTCTTATGGTCGGTAAACACGGTAATAGGGTGTCTGGCTCCCTCTAGCCAATCGCGCCATTCCTCAAAAGCTAACTTGATGGCCAACAACTCCCTATCTCCCACATCGTAATTTCTCTCTGCGGAGGAGAGTTTCTTCGAGAAAAAGGCACACGGTCACCATTTGGCAGGAGAGGGACCCTGAGACAAGACCGCACCCACACCCACCTCAGAAGCGTCCACCTCAACTATAAAGGGCAGAGAGATATCAGGTTGTACCAAGTTGGGAGCGGAAGCAAAACTCTCCTTGATATTAGAAAAGGCCTGACGCGCCTCTACCGACCAGGAGGAAAAATCTACCCCCTTTCTAGACATATCAGTGAGTGGCTTAACAACAGAGAAATAATTCAAAATGAACTTCCTGTAATAATTGGCAAAACCCAAAAAGCGCATCAGCGCCTTCTGATTCTCAGGAAGCTCCCACTCAAGCACAGCGCGGACCTTCTCGGGGTCCATGCGAAAAAAACAGAAGCGGAGAGAAGAAACCCCAGAAATTGAATTTCTGGAACCGCAAACACACATTTTTTCAGTTTAGCGTACAATTTATTCTCCCGCAGGATGAGCAAGACCTGACATAGGTGGTCCTTATGAGTTTTTAAATCAGGAGAAAAAATCAAAATGTCATCTAGATACACTAGTACAAATTTCCCCATTAAATGATAAAAAAATGCTGTTCACAAAATGCTGGAAGACGGCTGGAGCATTCATTAAACCAAAAGGCATAACCAAATTCTCTAAATGGCCCTCAGAGTATTAAAGGCCGTCTTCCATTCGTCTCCTTCTCTAACCCTGACCAGGTTGTATGCCCCTCTTAAATCCAACTTTGAAAAAGCTTTAGCCTCAACAATCTGGTTAAACAGGTCCGGGATCAGAGGAAGCGGATAAGGGTCACGAATTGTGATACTGTTAAGCTCCCTGAAATCCAGACATGGTCTTAAAGAACCATCTTTTTTCTTAACAAAAAAACCCAGCGGCAACAGGTGACTTTGAGGGTCGTATGTGTCCCTTTCTCAGGCTCTCAGAGATATAAGCACGCATAGTGACCCTTTCAGATTGGGAGAGATTTTACAAACGAGATTTAGGCAGCTTGGTGCCTGGGATGAGATTAATAGGGCAATCGTACTCCCTGTGAGGAGAAAACACATCCGAAAATTCAGAGAGAAAAGATGGTACAGTCTTAGTAGAAACCTCTTAAACAGATGTCGAGAGGCAATTCTCTCTGCAAAAGTCACTCCAACCATTTATTTGCCTCGCTTGCCAATCAATGGTGGGGTTATGTTTAGTGAGCCAGGGTAGCCCCAATACTAGAGGAGTAGGTAACCCGCTTAGGACAAAACACGACACATCCTCAACATGAGCATCACTCACAATCAAACGGATATTGTGAACTATGCCTTTTAACGATTTTTGAGAAAGTGGAGCGGAATCAATAGCAAAAACAGGTATGTCCTTTCTAAAAGTGCATACCTGGAAACCATGTGTTATAGCAAATTGATTATCAATGAGATTGACAGCTACTCCACTATCTACAAAAATCTCACAAAGAATGTTCATGCTCTCTAGCGCCACCCTGGCAGGTAGGACAAAACGGGAACTACAAGCAAATGGAAAACCTTCAATTTCCGCATCAACCTTGCCAATAGTAACAGATGGAACGTTTTTTTGAGGACTTTTTTCTTTTTGTTTCTTTATTACTCTCAAAAAACTGCCTGAATCTCCTAGAGCAGTGTTTCCCAACCAGCGTGCCTCCAGCTGTTGCAAAACTACACCTCCCAGCATGCCAGCACAGCCAAAGGTTGTCCGGGCATGCTGGGAGTTGTAGTTTTGCAACAGCTGGAGGCACGCTGGTTGGGAAACACTGTCCTAGAGGGACAAACATTTGCCAAATGATATATACCTCCACAACAAAAACAAACCCTCCTCTGAGAGCTGTTGTCAGAGGCAAGCAAACCCAGCTGCATGGGCTCTTGCTCAGAGAGGATTGAGAGAGACTGAGGCTCCTGCGCACTGAATGAGACCACCCCACTGTCCTTGGACTGAGTATGACAGGAAGGAGTGATCTCTCCTCTCTCTCTAAGACGCCTGTCAATACGAACAGCCTGAGACATGGCAGACTCCAAGGAGGTAGGTCTCTCATGAAAGGCAAATGCATCTTTCAATCCCTCTGAAAGACCATGGCAAAATTGACTTCGGAGTGCAGCATCATTCCAACCAGTATCAGCTGCCCATCTCCGAAATTCTGAACAGTATATCTCTGCGGACTGTTTACCCTGGCATAAAAGACGCAGTCTAGATTCAGCCAGAGCAATACGATCCGGATCATCATATATCTGACCCAGGGCTACAAAAAATTCATCCACTGAATGGAGGGGCTGTGCCCCCACCGGCAGCGAAAAGGCCCAGGACTGAGCGTTATCCCTGAGTAGCTAGATGATGATCCCCACCCTCCGCTCCTCATCACCAGAGGAATGGGGAAGTAGGCGAAAATTGAGTTTGCAAGCCTCTCTAAAACGAACAAAATTCTCACTACCCCCGGAGAACATATCCAGAAGCGAGATTTTAGGCTCAGAACAAATTCCATGAACGCAAGCAGAAATGGTCAGCTCAAACTGAGAGACAGTTTTCCGGAGATCTGCTACCTCCAGTGAAAGACCCTGCATGCGGTCAATCAAGGCTGAAACCGGATTCATGCTTAAGACGGTTTTGGCGGTTTATAATGTCACGGATGGTGTTGCAGAAAACTAGAAGACAACAAATAAAGATCTGACTGACTTGATCCCAAACTAAGGAACATAAGGGTGAGCCCTGTAAAAGCCCTAGCTCTCTCCCTGACTTCTAAGCCCATGAAAAGATCTCTATGATAGATAATTGCATGCCCTCGTGCCTCGACTGTATGACACCTAAACACCTTATAATAGTGAGGGGACACGACCATCTGCTCCCTACACTTAGTACGGAGGGAAACAGGGTCACCTAAGATCAAGCCAACAGGGAAACACAAATAAAGGAACAGACTTATCTGTAGAAGCATCAGTTGCAGCATCCAGCATGCGCACAATCCAGGAAGTTGTATAAACCGCAAAGTGATGCAGTATGTTAGGGGATTTAAAGGGAAGCAATCAGTGCAACTAGATGACAGCTGAGAGAGGGAAACGAGATGACAAAACGAAAGCAAAACAAAAGAACCTCAAGCAAGAGGTTCTGAAGAACGTCTGTCAGAGCTTCTCAGATATCTGGCGGTGACACATTTTGGCCACTGCCCGTTCCCTTTGAAGAGCCTGTCACCTGTCTGTCTGACATACTGCATGACATATGCCTCCCTATCCTTTCCCTACACCTTGAATAATCTTTCCCTGAACTTGTAAATCGTTTTTTCAGCACAATGAAGTCTTTCCTATCACTGTCCCTAGCGCCAGCTGACGTCTCTCCCTGCACTAAGTACACTGGAAAATGGCAGAATCCAAGATGGCTGAGGCTATTTATATGGTTGTGATATCACAGGGGCTGGCTGCTAATTGGCTGCATGCATGGCTTTGTGGGTGGTCCCTCGTTCCCAGAGTTCTTTGCTCTATATCCTCACACGTGCAGCAGCCATGTTAGGAGAAAATGTGATTCGTTACCACGAAGGGTGAAATTCAGATTCAGTGCAAATAAAAATTTTGCGGAAATTCGGATCAAATTCCACTTCGTCATCTTCAATTCGCTCATCTCTACCAGTGAGGACCCTGTAATCTTTGGAACAGGAGCAGCAAGGGATCTAAGTAATCCTTTCCACTCTGAAATATTCATTCCAATATTTTTACCTTTAGGATAATCCTTTTAAATTCTGAGCAAAGGGAACATGACATTAAAGTGGAATTAAATTGTGTTTTTTTATTTTTTTATTTTTATTAAATTTTTTATTTTCAAAAATAGAAATCCACAATTTGCCAACTTGATATCAAATAGACAAACAACATAATATCGTCTTATACTAAATTTCCCTCTTATCTTTGCCCTCCCATTCCTCCCTTAAACCCCCTTTTCCGCGGAGCTACCATCGTGATTCTAAGTGGTTTCATTTCCAGTTACCCCATATTCGCATCCAAACTACTTTTTTCCCCGCTGTTTGGGCAAGACTGTATTCATACTCCTTAACCCTGTACATATACTCCATCCATTCCCGGAAACTTCGGTACTTCGGGGAGCCCCAATATTTGACAATTGCTATCTTGGCGAGGGCTATACCCCTCAACCAGAGTAATTGCTCAATTTTATTTTTGTTTATCTCTGGGAGGGTGCCAAGAATCACATATTCAATACAGGCTTCATATTTCACCGGGGAGCTGTTCGGCAATTTCTGGAATATTTTGCTCCAGTAATCCTTTATACCTGGGCATTCCCATAGTAGGTGTTTATAGTCTCCTCTATCTTTATTACATTTATAACAATTTGATTCTTTGTCTTTATAAATAGTATGTAATAATACTGGTGTATAATAGAGACGATGTATGATTTTCAAGAGAATCCATGTATGAGCAAGAGAGACTGTAGACTTTTTAATGTTTCTATATACGGGATCCCACGGGATCGGTTCTATACTTTGCAAGTCTTTTTCCCATTTTACCTCACCTCTAAATGTGACCGATTTTGTGTATTCATATTTTAACTTTGCATAGATGTGTGATATAGCAGGAATATTTAATGTCATATCATAACAAAAATCTAAAAAAGTGTTCCGTGCAATATTTAAATAATTCTTATTATCAGTGTGGTGTATAGCGTGTCGTAGCCGTTCGTGTCGAAATGTATCAATAAATCCTATTGGAGTGTCTGGAAGGATTTTGGTTAATGGTTTAACCTGTCCTTTATGAAAAACCTGTGAAATTAGGTGTATCCCCTGTTTTTCCCAGTACTCAGTATCCACTAACTGCCTGACTTGCGAAAAACAAACGTTCCCTCATAGAGGGGTAAACTGGACCGCTTGGGATAGCCCAATCATAAGCCTAACATGGCAGAAACCAAAAAACAAAAAAATATATAGTGGCAATTCTGGAGGAGCTGCCAAACCCCTGACACTGTAGCGTGTCTTCTATTAGGGGAGCAGCCCGACCGCATGTGGACTGCAGTAATCGACTAACCCCAGCAAAATATGCATACAATGGAGGATATCGGCGCGGTCCACATGCACCACAAGAGCAAACTACACAGAATGTAGCAATCATATGAAACACGGAGAGAGAAAATGCACCAAACAGATATAACACTGACTATGCTGGCAAGACATGAATAAAGGTATTAAAAGCTGAGACTTTTGCCAATATATTCCAGTCATGGAGATATCGGAGCCCATCATGCACCACGTCACGGTTCTTAGCATGGCAAGGGGTCCTAACCGCTGCTCTAACTGTGGTGTGAACACGGTCTGAAGGTGATGTAATTCAGCTTGCAGCCAAGCTCCCCACAAGTGCCCAGCATGAATACTGCGGTTGTACACTGTGGATGAAGCCAGGCCGCGAGCCACACCCACACCAGACCATGTGATGGAAGTTACCAGGTGCAAAAGAGTGTTAGAATGCCAAGTAAAGGCAAACGCACTCAAATCTAACAAGGCAGAAAACAAAAAACAAAAAAATATATAGTGGCAATTCTGGAGGAGCTGCCAAACCCCTGACACTGTAGCGTGTCTTCTATTAGGGGAGCAGCCCGACCGCATGTGGACCGCAGTAATCGACTAACCTCCATCACATGGTCTGGTGTGGGTGTGGCTCGCGGCCTGGCTTCATCCACATTGTACAACCGCAGTATTCATGCTGGGCACTTGTGGGGAGCTTGGCTGCAAGCTGAATTACATCACCTTCAGACCGTGTTCACACCACAGTTAGAGCAGCGGTTAGGACCCCTTGCCATGCTAAGAACCGTGACGTGGTGCATGATGGGCTCCGATATCTCCATGACTGGAATATATTGGCAAAAGTCTCAGCTTTTAATACCTTTATTCATGTCTTGCCAGCATAGTCAGTGTTATATCTGTTTGGTGCATTTTCTCTCTCCGTGTTTCATAAGCCTAACATGTTTCCAAATATGCCTAAGCATTCTACTAAATGGGTTGGTTGCTGTTTTCTTCTCAATAGTGCCCGTTTCCAGAATCTGGAAGAGATCTTCCCAAGGTCTGCATTCCTCCCTAAAAATTAGCCGTATACAGTTATTCTTTCGATATCTCATACACCATCTCAGCTGTGCAGCTACGTAATATCCTTTAAGAAGGGGGACAGATAGTCCTCCCTCCTCTTTATATAAGTATTGTAGTTTAATTCTAACCCGTTTGCGACCCCATATTAATTCATTAAAAAGGGTCTCCAGTTTATTAAAGAACTTATCTTCAATCGTTATTGGGCTTGCATTTAGTACATATAATAACATTGGTAGTAATTTCATTTTTATGAGAGCGATACGATTGATTTGTGACAGGGGGAGTTTTAGCCACGTTATAATTTTTTCCCTTACTTTATCTATTATTGGTAGTATATTCATTTTCGTATAGTGTTCTAGTTTAGTCCCTATGTGGATGCCTAGGTATAATAAATAGTCCGATGCATCCAATATACTAACCCGGGACTTATAACCCGGGGGTACTGGACGTCTTAATGGGAGAAATTTTGATTTTTCCCAATTTATTTCATATCCAGATAAGCCTCCAAAGTCGTCCACACTTTCCACAATCCTTGGTAAGATCCTATATCCCCTCCCCAAGAAAAGCAAAATATCATCTGCATATAAGCTTATTTTATCAACCTCTCCCTTGCAACCAAAGCCCTGTATTTTCTTGTCTGCTCTAATTTTACAAGCCATTGGTTCCAGGAACAACGAGAAGAGCCGAGGGGAGAGGGGGCATCCCTGACGAGTTCCAGACTCCCCATTGATTCGGATTCTGGATACGGGTTTTGATACAGGATGCGAGCCCATCTGGAGAAGTATTCGCCTATTTTCACCCGTGTCAGCACTTTCCAGAGGAAGGGCCACTCCACCCTGTCAAAAGCTTTGGCCGCATCCAGAGACAGGATGGAGCAGTCCTCCCCCTCCCCCGTCTGTATATTCAGAAAAGCCCTCCTCACGTTGTCCTGTATATTCCTTCTGGGGATAAACCCAGTTTGGTCAGCGTGGACGACTTTGTGGATTACAGTTTTTAATCTATTAGCTAACAGTTTGGCGAGGATTTTATAGTCTGTATTCAACAGAGAGATGGGACGGTAAGAGGCCGTTAGTAACGGGTCCTTCCCCTTTTTGGGGATTAAGGTGATGATTGCTTCCATCCACGAGGGGGGTAGCGAGCCCAGTGTCCAGGACTGGTTTAATACTTCCAGCATTTTGGGGAGAATAATTCCCTCATGCTTACGGTATAGTTCGAATGGGAAACCATCCTGCCCTGGGGATGTATTGCCCTTAATGGATTTCAACGTGTCTTGTAACTCATTCAATTGAATCGGTCTATTCAACCATTCTATATTTTCTTTGTCAAATTCCAGGATCTTAATATTGTCTAGATATCGATCTATTTTTTTTTATCTATAGGCCCCGCCTGGTATAGCCCAGAAAAATATCGGGTAAATTCCCCTAGGATGTCGTCGGGGTCTCGTAAAGTGTTGCCTGCCTCTGTCTTAATACCGATAATATTATTACACCTTCTTTGATTTTTTATTATGGTGGATAACAATCTACTTGGTTTACCGGACTCGCTAAAGGTCCTCAACCCCAAAAAAAAACATTTTGTTCTGCGCTTTTTTATATAGATATTGTTTATATTCATCTCGCTTTTTTGAGCTGGTATTGTTTTTCTGGGGTGTTTAGCTGAGTGATCTCCTTGGTTAATTGATTAATAATCTCTTCTAATTCTCTTTGTGTTTGAACGAAGGAGTTTTTCTGTTTCCTAATTTGATGTGAATATAATCCTCGTAGGTATGCCTTTAGCGAGTCCCAGACCATGTGAATATGTGTTGAATTAACATTGTCGGTCCAAAAGGACTCAATTTCTGTATTTATCTTATCCATATCTCTTATCAGTGTCATCCAGTAAGGGTTAAGTTTAAAAATCCTATACTTGTTTGGTTTTTTCAAACTGTCAATTAATACCATGACCGGGGAGTGGTCGGAAATTCCGTGGCTTTCGTATTTCATCTTCCTAACCCTATTAATAAGCCCGGGGCTGGCGAGGGCCAGATCAACTCGAGACATGGACCTGTATGTATTACTAAAGCAGGAAAATGCTGGTTTATTTCCATAGAGGGACCGCCATATATCGACCAGTGCCATCTCTTTGCACATTCTAAATAGTAATGTACTTGAACTGGCATTTTGTTCATAATTGGTTATGGTAGATATCCTGTCTACTTTTACGTCCAAGACCGAGTTAAAATCGCCCACCACCAGCACCAGGCACTCCTCTCGTAATGAAATGTATTCCATCAATTTACATAACACCGTTACTGTGAAAGGAGGTGGGATGTAAATAAAGGCAATAATACTCCTTTGGCCCTGCCAGCGACAGTGAAGAAAGATGTATCGACCCTCTTGGTCAATTAATTGTTCTATTGGGTCGTAATCTACCTGTCTGTGAACGTAGACGCTAATTCCACGAGAATATGTAGTATGGCAGGAATGATATTCGTGTGAAGCCCATCTCCTTCTGCCGAACGCTGCCACTTTTTCATGCGATAGTTGTGTTTCTAACAAGGCCACTATAGCCGGTAAATGTCTTGAAACTAAATCAAACACTGCACTCCTCTTAATTTTATCTGCAAATCCGCGAATGTTCCATGTCAATATCTTGGACATTTTATTTTTATTATTTTTTTTCTTTTATGACAGTGCAGAGCAGAAGGTGAGGGGCACATCTAACAACACTTCGGTAGTCCCCCGCGGAAATAACCCACCCTCCCCCACCCCCGTGCTGACCTGCGAGCCACAGAATGCAACTCATACAGGGAGTGCAGAATTATTAGGCAAGTTGTATTTTTGAGGATTAATTTTATTATTGAACAACAACCATGTTCTCAATGAACCCAAAAAACTCATTAATATCAAAGCTGGAAGTAGTTTTTAGTTTGTTTTTAGTTTTAGCTATTTTAGGGGGATATCTGTGTGTGCAGGTGACTATTACTGTGCATAATTATTAGGCAACTTAACAAAAAACAAATATATACCCATTTCAATTATTTATTTTTACCAGTGAAACCAATATAACATCTCAACATTCACAAATATACATTTCTGACATTCAAAAACAAAACAAAAACAAATCAGTGACCAATATAGCC
The DNA here is from genome assembly GCF_014858855.1 of Bufo gargarizans. Taxonomy (NCBI): domain Eukaryota; kingdom Metazoa; phylum Chordata; class Amphibia; order Anura; family Bufonidae; genus Bufo; species Bufo gargarizans. The sequence continues at coordinate 126,566,156 of NC_058080.1, read as the reverse complement.
ACCTTTCTTTGCAAGGACACTCAAAAGCCTGCCATCCATGGATTCTGTCAGTGTTCACCATCAACATTGCGTGCAGCAGCAACCACAGCCTCCCAGACACTGTTCAGAGAGGTGTACTGTTTTCCCTCCTTGTAAATCTCACATTTGATGATGGACCACAGGTTCTCAATGGGGTTCAGATCAGGTGAACAAGGAGGCCATGTCATTAGATTTTCTTCTTTTATACCCTTTCTTGCCAGCCACGCTGTGGAGTACTTGGACGCGTGTGATGGAGCATTGTCCTGCATGAAAATCATGTTTTTCTTGAAGGATGCAGACTTCTTCCTGTACCACTGCTTGAAGAAGGTGTCTTCCAGAAACTGGCAGTAGTACTGGGAGTTGAGCTTGACTCCATCCTCAACCCAAAAAGGCCCCACAAGCTCATCTTTGATGATACCAGCCCAAACCAGTACTCCACCTCCACCTTGCTGGCGTCTGAGTCGGACTGGAGCTCTCTGCCCTTTACCAATCCAGCCACGGGCCCATCCATCTGGCCCATCAAGACTCACTCTCATTTCATCAGTCCATAAAACCTTAGAAAAATCAGTCTTGAGATATTTCTTGGCCCAGTCTTGACGTTTCAGCTTGTGTGTCTTGTTCAGTGGTGGTCGTCTTTCAGCCTTTCTTACCTTGGCCATGTCTCTGAGTATTGCACACCTTGTGCTTTTGGGCACTCCAGTGATGTTGCAGCTCTGAAATATGGCCAAACTGGTGGCAAGTGGCATCTTGGCAGCTGCACGCTTGACTTTTCTCAGTTCATGGGCAGTTATTTTGCGCCTTGGTTTTTCCACACGCTTCTTGCGACCCTGTTGACTATTTTGAATGAAACGCTTGATTGTTCGATGATCACGCTTCAGAAGCTTTGCAATTTTAAGAGTGCTGCATCCCTCTGCAAGATATCTCACTATTTTTGACTTTTCTGAGCCTGTCAAGTCCTTCTTTTGACCCATTTTGCCAAAGGAAAGGAAGTTGCCTAATAATTATGCACACCTGATATAGGGTGTTGATGTCATTAGACCACACCCCTTCTCATTACAGAGATGCACATCACCTAATATGCTTAATTGGTAGTAGGCTTTCGAGCCTATACAGCTTGGAGTAAGACAACATGCATAAAGAGGATGATGTGGTCAAAATGCTCATTTGCCTAATAATTCTGCACTCCCTGTAGGTCTCTAACTATAGGCTATCCATCCCCCCCCCCCACGCTATCGACCCCCCCAGCTCCCCCCCTCTATTGCTTTATCGCTACGGGTGGTTTATTTAATGCCCTTAGAGTCCATCCATTCTGCTGCATCGCTAGAATCTGAAAATAATTGAACCGTCTCTTTGTAAATAACCCGTAGTTTCGCTGGGTACATCATGGAGTATTTTAATTGAGCGTGTATCAGTCTCTTCTTGACCTCTTTGTATTCTCTTCTTTTATCTTGGGTTATTTTTGAAAAGTATGGATATATCTCTATATTAGAGTCGTTGAATTTAACCATTTGTATCTCTCTTTTCTATCTGAGGATGTCATCTCGATCTCTTGATGTTGCCATTTTAATTAGCAAAGGCCTTGGTGCTGACCCTGGTGGTGGTTTTCTTGTTGGAATGCGATGCGCTCTCTCCACTGTATATGTTGGGGCTGCTTCTACAGCTGTTACATTATCTAATAACCATTTTTGGATAAAGCTTGTGGGGTCGTCTCATTCTGCTTCTTCCGGAAATCCAACCAATTTAAGGTTGTTTCTCCGGGATCTGTCCTCTAGATCTGCCATTTTTTCTTTTATTGCCTTGTTGTCACTTTCGACTGCTTCAATCCTTTTTTGTATCTGATTAGTTTATTTTTGTAATTCTGTGGTTAACATTTCAGACTCTTTTATACGTTGCCTCATTTTGTTTAGATCATCTCGAATCACTGAGATATCAGTCTGCACCGCTGCCACCGTAATTGTCAAGGTGTTTAAAGATTGATTAGTTATTTTAACTGCCTCCAGTATGCCCGCTAATTTGAGATCAATGTTACTCATCTGGTTGTCTACATCTGATGCCCTATTTTCTCCTGCCGTGTTTAACTGTTTTTCAATTTCATCATGATCCTCCATTTGCAGTAACTGCTTCTGGTTTCTCCTTGTCTTGCTTAGTGCGTCATGGTATTCCGTACTGCACCTCCCTTTGGTGATAAGTTTCCCACAGACTTTCTGTTTAGTAGTTTTGGAGCCATTTTTTTTTATATTAATTTTTTTTTATTAAATATATTTTTTCCCCTGCATATCAACCCCAATACCCTACCGCCCTTGTCCGCCTCAAACACCTGCTTCAATCAGGGGTCCTCGAGTGGCAAAGGCTGAGGTATTGAAGGGGATTGAGTGTCAGCCACCAACTCTTGCTGCTTCAGCATCACTATCAAACTCCAATGTTATTCAAGCCTCTATATTTCTGAACAAGCAATACAACATATCTTTTATAATGGGAAATCTTACGTATCCTGGTATCCCGGATTGCAGAGTCCAAGTGTCCTCCAAGTGGGGTCTTCCTAGAGGGTCTTCCTAGGATCCTTAGTGTGGCCGCCCTGCGTATTCACGCTTCGGCGCGGCCAGCTTGCGTTTTTCAACCTGTGATCAGCAGGAACGGGAACCACCACTTGACCACTAGGTGATTGATTTCACTGGCCCAATGCGTCCACCGGAGGTTCAGGGGTCAGTAGTGCAGTGTATAGCAAGGTAGCACCAGAAATGTCACAGTCCCACGGCTTCTCCGGGAGGTTCCCGGCTTAAAGCAGACAATGCTACTGGGGGCAGTTCAGTACAGTGCTACGGCTTAAAGCAACCAGTGCTACTGGAGGCGGCTCAGCAGTTCGGCGGCTGAGGTAGCGGCAACCGAGCACAGAGCAGGTACAGCTGGGGCTGTAACGAAATGGCAGCTTTCTATGTGGCGATGTAGCCACGATCCAGCAGCTTCTCAGGGCAGTACACCAGATACAGCGGCGGCACACGACTGGGGCAACAGCGGTACGGCGTGGAGTGGACACAGCTGAGGTTGTGCACAGCGGCGGCTTTCAGTTCAGCGTGGAGCAGGTAAGACGGCACTCATCGGCATATCCAGGGAGGCATATCGGCAATAGAGGTAATGTAGCGAGTGCCGGAGTGAGGCTGGCGTTGGGGGTGGTGAATCGCGGCACGCCCGTAACCTACGTCATGCCGCTACGCCTTCCTTCCGACCCGAATTAAATTAAATTGTGTATTAAAGGCATCTGTCAGTGGATTTGTACCTATAAAGATGGCTGACCGGTTACTCGTGCTCTTGGCAGCTGAAGGCATCTGTGTTGGTCCCATGTTCATACGTGTCCGCATTGCTGAGAAAAAGGATGCTTTAATATATGCACCAGCTAGATCAGGGATGGGCAAACTGCGGCTCTCCAGCTGTTGTAAAACTACAACTCCCAGTATGCCCATCTGCCTACAGCTATCAGCCTACAGCAGGGCATGATGGGATTTGTAGTTTTACAACAGCTGGAGAGCCGCAGTTTGCCCATCACTGAGCTAGATAATAAACACCTCCGGCACCAGACAGGGAAGGCCCCAGGAGGAAGGAGGAGGCACCTACATGCCGCAACCAAAAAACATTGCCGCTGGCAACAGCATGCAGGGCAGCCGTGTCATGGCGCACACCAAAGGCCGTGACAGCAGTACAGAGGCAAAATACAAGTTCTTAACTCAAAATGTCAGTGTTTATTCACACTTGATGCAACTGCACAAAACAGCACCTAACTTTGCAGTCTTGGTGTTAATTCACACACAATGGAAAGTTCACCTTGCCGGCAGTTCTGCCTCCAGTAGTCCACAGCAAGATTTAGGGGCCTGTTTTCCCAGCGTGTGGCTCTCAGCCCTCCAGCACGGCACAAAGCCTCAGATCCCCAAAACAGAGAGCTCTCTGCTGAGGCCAGCTGCCTATTTAAGGACAGCCAGGTGCTGCCAAAACCCGGACCAGCACTTAAACTCCGGTCCGGTATTTGACCTCACCTGGCTGGAAACCAGCCCAGCCACACATGCTGGGATAAAAATACCTGCCTTGCCAGACACAATCCCTCACTGTGTCACAATACCCATAAAGAAAGTTAAAAATTATGAAATAACAATGACATACACATACAGGCAAAACTATGATAAAAATAAAATGGGATAATATAAATATGTCTTTATGAAGATTCTGCGCAGAATACTCATCCAGAGTTCCCATTGAAATTGACCAAAAATGCAGGAGAAACTGTCAGAGTTCAAACCACAGACTAAAAAAACATGAGTAACCATGAAGCAGATTCTGCATCATTTTTTTTCTTCAGCACAAAAACATACAGTAGCTCACAAAAGTTAGCCCACCCCTCACCTTTTTGTAAGCATTTTATGATATCTTTTCATGGGTCAATTCAACACTGAAGATCTGACACTCTGATACAATGTAAGTAGTCAGTGTACAGCTTGAATAATAGTGTAAATTTGGTGCCCTCAAAATAACTTCACACACAGTCATTAATGTCTAAACCGCTTGCAACAAAAGTGAGTACACCCCTAAATGAAAATGGCCAAATTGTGCCCAATTAGCCATTTTCTGTCCCGGTCTCATGTGACTGGTTAGTGTTACAAGGTCTCAGGTGTGAATGGGGAGCAGGTGTTGTTAAATTTGGTGTTCTCTTTCACACTCTCTCATACTGGTTACTGGAAGTTCAACATGACACCTCATGGCAAAGAACTCTCTGAGGATCTGAAAAAAAGAACTGTTGCTCTACATAAAGATGGCCGAAGCTATAAGAAGATTGCCAACACCCTGAAACTGTGCTGCAGCATGGTGGCCAAGACCATACTGTGGTTTAACAAGACAGGATCCACTCAGAACAGGCCTTGCCATGGTCAACCAAAGAAGTTGTGTGCACGAGCTCAGCATCATATCCAGAGGTTTTCTTTTCAAAATAGACATATGAGTGCTGTCAGCATTGCTGCAGAGGTTACAGGGGTGGGCGTCAGCCAGTCAGTACTCAGACCATACGCCGCACACTGTATCAACAGACCTTCCAAGTGTCCCTCTTTTGGAGGAACAGTCCCTCTTTTTGACCCAAGTTCCTCTGTCCCTCTATGCTTTTTAAATATCACCCTTTGTGTTCTGCAGTAAAGCTTTGAATTATTACATTTATAATATTGATCCAGAAAGTGTTTGTCTGGTTCCTTTCTGTATATTGGAACCTGCCTTGTATATTATTTCATTATTAGATGCAATTTGGATTTTAGAAATTTCTATATTAGGATAATTTTTGCTCTATTGTGTAAAAAAAACTATCGAAGTGCATAGATATGCAGGGAAAATTGATCTTTCACGCAGTGAACCAAAATTGTCCCTCTTTGACCTTTCAAAAAGTTGGGAGGTATGCATCAAATCGGTCTGCATGGCTGTCATCTCAGAAGGAAGCCTCTTCTAAAGATGATGCACAAGAAAGCAAGCATGTGTGGTGGCAACCAGGTGAGGAGTACAAAGACAAGTGTGTCTGTTTACAGTCAAGCACAGTTCATTGAGGGAACTATGAATGCCAACATGTACTGAGACATACTGAAGCAGAGCATGATCCCCTCCCTTTGGAAACTGGGCCGCAGAGCAATATTCCAATATGATATCGACCCCAAACAAAACTCAAAGACGACCACTGCCTCGCTATAGAAACTGAGGGTAAAGGTGCAGGACTGGCCAAGCATGTCTCCAGACCTAAACCCTACTGAGTCTCTGTGGGGCATCATCGAACGGAAGAAAGAGGAGCTCAAGCTCTCTAACATCCACCAGCTCCATTATGTCATCATGGAGGAGTGGAAGAGGATTCCAGTGGCAACCTGTGAAGCTCTAGTAAACTCCATGCCCAAGAGAGATAAGGCAGTGCTGAAAAATAATGGTGACCACACAAAATATTGACACTTTGGGCACAATTTGGCCATTTTCATCTAGGGGTTTACTCACTTTTGTTGCCAGCGGTATAGACATTATTCTATGGTCGTGTATTGAGTTATTTTGAGGGCACACCAAATTTACACTGTTATACAAGCCATACACTGACTACTTTACATTGTATCAAAGTGTAAGATCTTCAGTGTTGTCCCACACAAAAATGTGAGGGGTGTACTCACTTTTGTGGAGACAAGCCACTGAAAATCTGAACAGATTTGCCTAGCTGGGTTCAATCTCCAAAGTCTAACCCAGTCATTAAATTGATTTAACATCTTAACGGGTCTTTGCCAAACCCCTTTAACCCTTCCACCTGGTCATGTGAGAGGAGGAGAATACCTAATCGCATGCAAGGAAACATGGCTGCAAGACATAATTTGACCTATATTATATCTTTTCATATGAACCTCGTGGCAGGATTATATGATGTGAAAATTTCCCAAGCACAATTTGCCCAAACTAGGCATATCGGTCATCAATATGAAATAATCGGAACCAATATTCAGTTCTTTGGATATCTAAAGTGGAAAATCCTGGTGCTTGAGATAAGAGAAACAAGTGAGTTCCCCCATCATAAATACAAAAGTGGTGAGGGTTGGAGTCCATTAAGCAAGAAGAAACATGAAGTGCAGACATATTAGTTGTCACTTTTGAATTAGCTTATCGGAACCAAGTGCCATTTGTTCAACATTTTCAATCAATAACCAAGTCCCAATTTCTGAGAAGCAAATTCAAGGGTGACAATCAAAACATTGCACTTTTTGTTACTTTATGTTATTGTAGCAAAAATATCTCTGGAAGTAATTAAAACGAAATTACATTTTATCTACTGCTCTGAGTTCTGATTCACTGATATATTAGGAGTAATTTACTAAGACAGCTAAGCCAGATTTAGGTGCAAGAAAAGTCGCAGGAACCCTTTTTGGAACTTTTTGAACGTCAGCGCGACAATATTTTGCTACGCAGTCAAGGCAGTGGCGAGGACCCGGGCCGTGCCATTGACCCTGGCAAATTATTGAACATTTATTCCTGTTTCCAGGTGTAAATGATGTCTGAAATCTACCGTACTCAATTCAAGGACTGAAGTAGATTTTAAACTGGGCTCAGAGACTGCCTAATTTTAAAAAAGGCACACTCCCCCTCATACATTAGGTACACCATCAGGCAGCTCATCTTTTACTTACTATAACTCCAGGCTAGAACTCTCTGGACTTGGCAAGGGGCAGATCCAGAAGCCGCACCCAAACTTCCTTCCCTACATTGCAATACAGAGTACAAAATTACATTAAATAACACGTCAAGCATTAAACAGGGTACTGCATCTCCCCTTTACTAACATTCAGTATATGTACGGCAATTACATGATGTCTATCTGTCTGCAGGGAAAAAAATGGAAAAATGATGGAAAGAAGCTTTCCGTCTTTATTTTTAATATTGCAATCAATAAATGATGAATTAGAATGGAAGTTGTTCTGTTTGTATACGTTATTCACTCCCTTTCACGGATCTATTATTTTCTGTTTTTCTTTTCCTCTGACAGATGGAAGATGTCAATCAGAGAGCATACTTGCTTTATGATTGTCACATGTGGGGGGGGGGGGGGGGGCTTTTCTTCCAAAAATGGAATTAGAAAATGACTACTAGCCCATCATAGAACACAGCCACACAGTCAGGTTTCTGGATGCAGTTTTGGAAGCCAAAATCAGGAGTGGATCATAGTGGAGAAAGTATCATGGATGGATACAAATTCACTTCTGCACCGGAATGTGTGGCTGCACCCTAATCCCCTGGCCTAATTAGACCATTTTTTGACACCATGACCCAGACATTTACCAGCATCCAGGTCACAGCTTCAGATTAGTTGCGCCAAACACACAAACATTAGTAAAGTTTGCACTTTACACCGTCCATACTGGATCTTTAGTGTAAATCTGCGACGCTCTTCCCTAGCGATGCCCGTTCCACCCTGCAGAATATACAGTAACTAGAGGGGAGAATCTAATTTATTTCTGACAGATGAGAAATCCGTCAGTCATTAAGTCCCTCACTGGCTGTCACCATAAATGATCATTTTCAATTAGTTTCACAAAACAAACCAGTAGGACAAACAAGGGCAAACTGGGCTCCTGCCTAGGGCCACATGGTTCCGGGGCTGGAGTGAAATACTTAGGTGGAGGGTATGCATTTTTTTACTGCCTTTGTGGTTATTTGCTTCTCCATAAGAGCTCAATGATTACACCTGTCCACAAATGAGGCCTGTGCAGAATTTTTTTATTGCATTTTACATTAAAAATGACCGGAAAAAATGTGCTCTATTTTTTTTTTAAAGCCATAGAACTCAAAATATGATTAAACTAATAAACGTCAAATAACACCCTGTGTTAAGCCATGCCCCATAAACTACACCCTGTAATTGCTTTGTGATGAATTACTTTGTAAGTAGCGGGTGCAATGACAGGGACCGGCGATTGTGCCACTCCCCGTCATTGTACCCCTCAGGTGCCGCGTTTATACATGATTGCATCGGATATAAATAAGGGTAAAATAAAAAATAAATAAAAAAAATCATACCTGATCCATTTGCTAGTGACGGGCAGGCCGCCCGCCATCTTGCTTGAAGTTCTGGCGTGAAATCTCGCACAGCCCATCATTGTGGATGGGATTTCGTGCAAGTTCTTCAAGCAAGATGGCGGCGGCCGGGCCATCCTGAGCAAATAGATCAGGTAAGTATGATTTTTTTTTGTTTTTTTTCTCTACATTCACACGACCATATGTATTTTGCGGATCCCCCAAAAATATGGATGACGTCAGTGTTGCATCCGTTTTTCTTGCTGATCCATTGTAAGAATGCCTATGCTTGTCCGCAAAACGGACAAAAACAGGTCATTTTCCATCTTTTTTGCGGGGCTATGGAACGGACATATGGATGCGAACAGCACACTGTGTGCTTTCCGCATATTTTGCGAACCCATTGAGATGAATGGATCAAAAATACGGTCATGTGAATGTAGCCTTACACTATTTCTGGTAAAACCAATTCACTACCACGACGCACGCGGAAATTCGGCTTTGTGGCGAATCAAATTTATCCTGAAAAGTCCACGAAGTTTGCTCAACACTAAACAAGATGCTCGAGGGCTGTAGCTGGCAGCACAATAAAGAGAGATATCACCTCGGTGTCCAACCTCATACACACAATTTTACAGTAAGACCATTACTTTTGACAAACTCTACATTCTTTTCCATCACATTAAATATATTTTCACTTTTTATTGATTCATTGATTAATATATCTTTTTACTGCTCATCGATATGTTTTTCTGATCATGGGTTCCAATTCCAATTTAAGCATCTGTTTAAAAGATGCTGCGCCTAGCCACCACTAGAGGGAGCCTGTGGTTACTACATACTGAACTGAATACCACAGTATGCCATAAGTTCCTAAGCGCCCTCTAGTGGTGGCTGCAGACTACTCAAGTCTAGGCAGGGGATTTGGACCTCGGCGTCAGATGACTATAAAGATGTATTAAGAAATGAATCAGCATGAAATATGGGCCTAAAAGTGACACGATGATGAAGAGCGGAGAGTCACCTTAAAGGGGTGTCACATTTTCTCACTGACGAAAAAAGTTGCATTATATATCTATTCCTAATGACATTCGAGATGTCTGCTTGCAGTCAGTGAATAGGATCCTTTATTGTTTACTGTGTTCTGTTCATGCGGTTGTGCATGTCTCACTATAGTACATTGGTCAGAACTCTATCCTTTAAGTCCAACACGTGACTGGTGGGACATACTTTTAGCCACAAGGCCTTCATCTGCTGACTGCAAACAGAGATCTTCGGCTACTTTCACACTGCCGTTACTATTTTCCGGCATTGAGATCCATCATAGGGTCTGGTCAATGGGGACAAGACGTAACTGAACAGAACGGAACGCTCCAGAATGCATTGCCTTCCGTTTGGTTTCGTTCTCATACCGGAGAGAAAATCGAAGCAAGCTGCGGTTTTCTTTCCATCATGGGATGCGGAGCAAAAAGGACCCGTCATGACCCACAATGCAGGTCAATGGGGATGGATCCGTTTTCTCTGACACAATCTGGCACAATAGAAAACGGAACCGTCCTCCATTGACTTTCAATTGACAGATCCATCTTGGCGATGTTAAAGATAATACAACCGGATCTGTCCATAACGGACGCAGACGGTTGTATTATCAGTAACGGAAGCGTTTTTGCTGAACCCTGCCGGATCCAGCGAAAACACTAGTGTGAAAGCAGCCTTATTAATACATTGGATAACAGAATAACCCTTTAACTTCTTTGTGTTGCAGGGAGAGTCACTGGTCATTTGGATGACTAGCTTTTTGATTCTCCGTTGCATTCTATGGACTGTCAAATCTGCAAATGAGCTGAAAGCGAAAAACAAGTAAAAGGATTCGGTCACTTCTAATAAGCAGCAATCATCCATTTAAGCGTGGGGGTCCGCTCCAGGTCACTAAGGTCGCCTACGTTTTGTTATGTTTACTGCAATCAGGCTTATTCTTTCCAGTTTGCAATCTGTCAATCTTTAGCGCCATCTGGTGTCCGACAGAAAATATTACAGCGGATTTTAAACTAGGTACACTGGATTCAGATCGCAATATCTTTTTGGATTTTCTTCTTTTTTTTGTTGTTGTTGTTATTTCCGTGCTCCCCAAAAGGGAAGAAACAATCCTGTTTTCAGCCAAGTCACTATTTGTTCTTCAGTAGCTTATACGAGCGATTAAACAGCAGAGAAAAGCGCTTGTAAATGGATAATTATGGCATTATCCGAAAAGAATAATTGGCGCTGAATGTTTTGTCTCTTTGCATATCTTAGCATATTAAAATTGCTTTAAAGAGCAGAGAGATTAATCGCTAGCCGGTGAGAAGCCTGTTCCTACAACTTAACCTTTTCTTCAAATCGTTAGCATTTTCTATTGAACTGCGAAAAATCGAATGGTCGGAGAACGATTGAAGTACTTGAATAAACTAGCGTCATAAATAAAAATATCATCCCCATCCATCAAGGTGTACAATGGTTCTCCAGCACATATTCAAAAAATAAAAAAAAGAGCATGCTTCCCGTGTTCTGGCGCGGTCGGTGCCATCTCTCCCGTACATCCAGCTGTTTCTAATCTAAAAGTAGATGCTGACTTTTAACCTTCAGGGTTATTACTTTGATTTGTTCAGTGACCGTTTTGGAGATTGTGATCTTTCTATCATTGGCAAACTACAGGACATAATGTCATAGGTTTATTGCTTGCCATAATTGCCTGCAGACCTGGCCTCCAATGATGTTAGAATTACTGCTCAGATGAAGATGGTTCTTGTAGGCAGAATAGTAGGAGTTAAATAACCCTTGGAATAAGCGGGCTAAGGCATTTTTCAGACTGATCAGGATCCTGATAAGTCTGAAAAATGCCTGACCAGTCGGAAAAAATGACATGCGTTTGCATACAGTTTGCCTGCCGGAATCAAACAACGCAAGTGTGAAAGTACCCTAAAAGTAAAACTTGAAAAAAATCTAGAAAAAATAAATAAATCTGCAGAACTTACCAGGGAAATATAAAATATAAAAGAAATTATATAGAGACTGAAAATTTCAGGAAATGCAGCTCCAAAGCAATCAATTAAAGGCGTTGTCCCACGAAAAATATTCTACAGTTTTAAAACCAGCACCTGGATCTGAATACTTTTGTAATTGCATGTAATTAAAAATGTTGTATAGCCAGTGAGTTATACAATAAAATGTATCTGTATAGCTCCACCTGCTGTTTGTTTTGTTTCTTATTTCTTTGTCCTGCTCACTGAGATGGCCGCACATGCTCAGTTTCATCCTTCAACTGCCTCCTGAACTGTGATAGGGATGGATGAGACACGCCCCCTAAGCTGTGATAGGGAGAGCTGAGACACGCCCCATGAGCTGTGATAGGCAGAGCTGAGACACGCCTCCTGAGCTGCAGCAGAAAAGACACCCCCCTTGAGCTGCCAGCTTGATATAAATGTAGCAGAGCAATGAATGGGGAGATCTCTGGATCCACGTGAGGTACAGGGCTGGTTCTACAGGGTGGGCCATTTATATGGATACACCTTAATAAAATGGGAATGGTTGGTGATAATAACTTCCTGTTTGTGGCACATTAGTATATGTGAGGGGGGAAACTTTTCAAGATGGGTGGTGACCATGGCGGCCATTTGGAAGTCGGCCATTTTAAATCCAACTTTTGTTTTTTCAATAGGAAGAGGGTCATGTGACACATCAAACTTCTTGGGAATTTCACAATAAAAACAATGGTCTGCTTGGTTTTACCGTAACTTTATTCTTTCATGAGTTATTTACAAGTTTCTGACTACTTATAAAATGTGTTCAATGTGCTGCCCATTGTGTTGGATTGTTAATGCAACCCTCTTCTCCCACTCTTCACACACTGATAGCAACCCCGCAGGAGAAATGCTAGCACAGGCTTCCAGTATCCGTAGTTTCAGGTGCTGCACATCTCGTATCTTCACAGCATAGACGATTGCCTTCAGATGACCCCAAAGATAAAAGTCTAAGGGGGTCAGATCGGGAGACCTTGGGGGCCATTCAACTGGCCCACAATGACCAATCCACTTTCCAGGAAACTGTTCCAGACAATCCAACACAATGGGCAGCACATTGAACACATTTTATAAGTGGTCAGAAACTTGTAAATAACTCATGAAAGAATAAAGTTACGGTAAAAGCAAGCACACCATTGTTTTTCTTGTGAAATTCCCAATAAGTTTGATGTGTCACATGACCCTCTTCCTTTTGAAAAAACTAAAGTTGGATTCAAAATGGCCAACTTCAAAATGGCCGCCATGGTCACCACCCATCTTGAAAAGTTTCCCCCCTCACATATACTAATGTTCCACAAACAGGAAGTTAATATCACCAACCATTCCCATTTTTTAAGGTGTATCCATATAAATGGCCCACCCTGTAGTTCATGTTCTATATGATATCTGATTTTTTACATTAGTCATGGGATAACCCCTTTAAAGAGAATGTGTGATCAGGAAATTCACTGATAAACCAGACACAATATCTTGTAGAATGTAATTATAGGTTTCACTTATTAGGCTACTTTCACACTTACATTGTTGTTTTCCGGTATTGAGATCCGGCAGAGGATCTCATCACCGGAAAAACAATATTTCCGTTTAGTCCTGATGCATTCTGAATGGAAAAAGATCCGCTCAGGATGCATCAGGATATCTTCCGTTACAGTAGCATTCCGTTTTGTGACTGGACACAAAACCACTGCAAGCTGCGGTTATGTGTCCAGTCATAAAAACTGTAACAAACGGATCCGGTGCTGAAAACAATGTAAATCAATTGTGAAGGATCCGTTTTTAATGGAGCCTAAAAAAACGGATCCGTCATCCATTGACTTTCAATGTATTTAGTGACAGATTATTTCCGTTTTAATTTCACACAACCGCATCCTAACGGAACGGATACATCCTGATGTCCAAAATCGAAAAGGATCCATTTAATTCCGGTATTGGCATCCTCTGCTGGATCTCAATACCAAAATTAACAATACAAGTGTGAAAGTAGCCTTAGTGATCTGCTCTTCCATTCTGGAGAAAAATTCTTGAAATCCATATGCAAGTAAGTGCACTGAGGGCGGTCTGTGCACCCTTGCTCCTCCTGCTTCCTCTGCCAACCCGTCCCTCTCCTTCTTAATTGACAGGGCGAGGGTATTATAATTATTATTTATTATTTAAGCACCATGGCGCTGTACATATAATAAGGGGTATACAGGTCCTTCTAAAAAAATTTGCTTATTGTGATAAAGTTCATTATTTTCTGTAATGTACTGATAAACATTAGACTTTCATATATTTTAGATTCATTACACACCAACTGAAGTAGTTCAAGCCTTTTATTGTTTTAATATTGATGATTTTGGCATACAGCTCATGAAAACCCAAATTTCCTATCTCAAAAAATTAGCATATTTCATCCGACCAATAAAAGAAAAGTGTTTTTAATACAAAAAAAGTCAACCTTCAAATAATTATGTTCAGTTCTGCACTCAATACTTGGTCGGGAATCCTTTTGCAGAAATGACTGCTTCAATGCGGCGTGGCATGGAGGCAATCAGCCTGTGGCACTGCTGAGGTGTTATGGAGGCCCAGGATGCTTCGATAGCGGCCTTAAGCTCATCCAGAGTGTTGGGTCTTGCGTCTCTCAACTTTCTCTTCCCAATATCCCACAGATTCTCTATGGGGTTCAGGTCAGGAGGGTTGGCAGGCCAATTGAGCACAGTAATACCATGGTCAGTAAACCATTTACCAGTGGTTTTGGCACTGTGAGCAGGTGCCAGGTCGTGCTGAAAAATGAAATCTTCATCTCCATAAAGCTATTCAGCAGATGGAAGCATGAAGTGCTCCAAAATCTCCTGATAGCTAGCTGCATTGACCCTGCCCTTGATAAAACACAGTGGACCAACACCAGCAGCTGACATGGCACCCCAGACCATCACTGACTGTGTGTACTTGACACTGGACTTCAGGCATTTTGGCATTTCCCTCTCCCCAGTCTTCCTCCAGACTCTGGCACCTTGATTTCCGAATGACATGCAAAATTTGCTTTCATCCGAAAAAAGTACTTTGGACCACTGAGCAACAGTCCAGTGCTGCTTCTCTGTAGCCCAGGTCAGGCGCTTCTGCCGCTGTTTCTGGGGAATGCGGCACCTGTAGCCCATTTCCTGCACACGCCTGTACACGGTGGCTCTGGATGTTTCTACTCCAGACTCAGTCCACTGCTTCCGCAGGTCCCCCAAGGTCTGGAATCGGTCCTTCTCCACAATCTTCCTCAGGGTTCGGTCACCTCTTCTCGTTGTGCAGCGTTTTCTGCCACACTTTTTCCTTCCCACAGACTTCCCACTGAGGTGCCTTGATACAGCACTCTGGGAACAGCCTATTCGTTCAGAAATTTCTTTCTGTGTCTTACCCTCTTGCTTGAGGGTGTCAATGATGGCCTTCTGGACAGCAGTCAGGTCGGCAGTCTGACCCATGATTGCAGTTTTGAGTAATGAACCAGGCTGGGAGTTTTTAAAAGCCTCAGGAATCTTTTGTAGGTGTTTAGAGTTAATTAGTTGATTCAGATGATTAGGTTAATAGCTCGTTTAGAAAACTTTTTCATGATATGCTAATTTTTTTAGATAGGAATTTGGGGTTTTCATGAGCTGTATGCCAAAATCATCAATATTAAAACAATAAAAGGCTTGAACTACTTCAGTTGGTGTGTAATGAATCTAAAATATATGAAAGTCTAATGTTTATCAGTACATTACAGAAAAAAATGAACTTTATTACAATATGCTAATTTTTTTAGAAGGACCTGTACATACAGTGCAGACCAAAAGTTTGGACACACCTTCTCATTCAAAGAGTTTTCTTTATTTTCATGACTATGAAAATTGTAGATTCACACTGAAGGCATCAAAACTATGAATTAACACATGTGGAATTATATACATAACAAAAAAGTGTGAAACAACTGAAAATATGTCATATTCTAGGTTCTTCAAGGTAGCCACCTTTTGCTTTGATTACTGCTTTGCACAACTCTTGGCATTCTCTTGATGAGCTTCAAGAGGTAGTCACCTGAAATGGTTTTCACTTCACAGGTGTGCCCTATCAGGTTTAATAAGTGGGATTTCTTGCCTTATAAATGCGGTTGGGACCATCAGTTGCGTTGTGGAGAAGTCAGGTGGATACACAGCTGATAGTCCTACTGAATAGACTGTTAGAATTTGTATTATGGCAAGAAAAAAGCAGCTAAGTAAAGAAAAACGAGTGGCCATCATTACTTTAAGAAATGAAGGTCAGTCAGTCCGAAAAATTGGGAAAACTTTGAAAGTGTCCCCAAGTGCAGTCACAAAAACCATCAAGCGCTACAAAGAAACTGGCTCACATGCGGACCGCCCCAGGAAAGGAAGACCAAGAGTCACCTCTGCTGCGGAGGATAAGTTCATCCGAGTCACCAGCCTCAGAAATAGCAGGTTAACAGCAGCTCAGATTAGAGACCAGGTCAATGCCACACAGAGTTCTAGCAGCAGACACATCTCTAGAACAACTGTTAAGAGGAAACTGTGTGAATCAGGCCTTGATGGTAGAATATCTGCTAGGAAACCACTGCTAAGGACAGGCAACAAGCAGAAGAGACTTGTTTGGGCTAAAGAACACAAGGAATTGACATTAGACCAGTGGAAATCTGTGCTTTGGTCTGAGGAGTCCAAATTTGAGATCTTTGGTTCCAACCACCGTGTCTTTGTGCGACGCAGAAAAGGTGAACGGATGGACTCTACATGCCTGGTTCCCACCGTGAAGCATGGAGGAGGAGGTGTGATGGTGTGGGGGTGCTTTGCTGGTGACACTGTTGGGGATTTATTCAAAGGTGAAGGCACACTGAACCAGCATGGCTACCACAGCATCTTGCAGCGGCATGCTATTCCATCCGGTTTGCATTTAGTTGGACCATCATTTATTTTTCAACAGGACAATGACCCCAAACACACCTCCAGGCTGTGTAAGGGCTATTTGACCATGAAGGAGAGTGATGGGGTGCTGCGCCAGATGACCTGGCCTCCACAGTCACCGGACCTGAACCCAATCGAGATGGTTTGGGGTGAACTGGACCGCAGAGTGAAGGCAAAAGGGCCAAGAAGTGCTAAGCATCTCTGGGAACTCCTTCAAGACTGTTGGAAGACCATTTCAGGTGACTACCTCTTGAAGCTCATCAAGAGAATGCCAAGAGTGTGCAAAGCAGTAATCAAAGCAAAAGGTGGCTACCTTGAAGAACCTAGAATATGACATATTTTCAGTTGTTTCACACTTTTTTGTTATGTATATAATTCCACATGTGTTAATTCATAGTTTTGATGCCTTCAGTGTGAATCTACAATTTTCATAGTCATGAAAATGAAGAAAACTCTTTAATTGAGAAGGTGTGTCCAAACTTTTGGTCTGTACTGTACATAATCCAAAACAAGTGCAATAAGCATGAAGAAAAGGAATTACAAACTGGTACAAAAGCATAGAGGGCCCTGCCCACGAGAGCTTACAATCTACAAGGGATGGGAGGACACAGTAGGTGACAGTAAAGCTGGGCATGGAGGTATAGTGGCAGCAGGGCTACTGTAGGTTCTAGGCTTGTCTGAAGAGGTGGGTTTTCAAGTTTCTTTTGAAAGTCTCCGTGGTACGGTAGTTAAACATCTTATACAGTGGTATAGCTATAGGGGTCATAGCCAGACCACTAAGCCAGGTGGGGCCTGCCCACGGTTACACCGGATAGGCTTCAGGCCTGGTGCTTGTAGTCTATCAGAGGCTGGCAGAGACGGCATAATGACATCATCATTGCACGGCCTGAGCAGGACAGCATACAGCTCAGCCTGCACTGCATCGTAGACAGCCGCATGGAGGTAAGTACATTGGCGCACATTATAAGAAGAATTAATACTACTGGGGACTATGGGGAACATGATTACTAGTATGGGCACAATGGGTGCATTATGACTATTTTGGGCACTGTTAACACTAATGGAACTCTGGCAGATAATTATTTCTATTGGTGGGACTTTGGGGAGCACTAATATGGTGGGCGCACACTATCAGCTTAGCACAATAATTTTTAGGTGACATTATGTTTACGACACTATTAGTGTCAGGGACACAATTTGCTGGGCGCAGGTATTTTTCAGGGCAATGTGTGCCAATAATTATTAATAATATAATAATAATCTTTATTTATGTAGCGCCAACGTATTCCGCAGCCCTTTACAGTTCAGGAGTTAATGTACAAACAGTCATAAATAACATTGCAACAGACAAGTCAATAATTGCAACAAGAGGAATGAGAACCCTGCACGCAAGAGCTTACAATCTATGAGGAGATAGTGTGACACAAAAGGCAGAAGTGTTTGTTTTGTACGATAGTCCAGTCATCTTGGGAGAATAGAGGAGCAGATATAAAGCCGCATGAGTCGGTCAGCAGCCAATAAATGAAGTGCTTATGGGTGCGGTGGAGGAGTTTGATGGAGAATCAGGTTAAGGGAATGATAAGTGGGTTATGTGGAGAGGAGTTATATCAGGGGTCGGGGATGTGATAGGTCACCCTCAAAAGATGTGTTTTTAGGGAGCGCCAAAAACTGTGTATGTTGTCATTTAGCCTGATTTCTTGGGGTAGGGCATTCCAGAGAACCGGTTCAGCTCAGTAAGAAATCTTGGAGCTGGGAGTGAGAGGTTCAGATTATGGTGGAAGTCAGTTGTAAGTCATTGGCTGAACAGAGAGCACGGATAGGGTGGTAGACAGAGATGAAGGAAGAGATGTAGGGGGTGCAGCACTGTGGAGAGCTTTGTGGGTGAGGACAAGCAGTTTAAATAGGATTCTAAAGTTTATGGGCAACCAGTGCAATGACTAGCACAGGGCGGAGGCATCAGAATAGCGGTTGGACAGATAGGTGACTCTGGCTGCTGTATTAAGAATAAATTGGAGAGGGGAAAGTCTGGTGAGGCCAATTAATAGTGAGTTGCAGTAATCGAGGCTGGAATGGATAAGGGCAACAATGAGAGTTTTTGTTGTTTCCATAGTGAGAAAGGGGCGAATTCTAGAGATGTTTTTGAAGTGTAGGCAATATAAGCAGGAGAGAGATTGAATATCAGGGGTGAAAGAAAGATCAGTGTCAAACAATACCCCAAGATAGCGGGCGTGCTGCCTAGGAGTGATGATGATATCGCACACTGAGAGGGAGATATCTGGTTTGGGTAGGTTAGTAGATGGAGAGAACACAAGAAATTCAGTTTTTGAAAGATTTTGTTTCAGATAGAGAGAGAACATAATGTTAGAGACGACAGAGACAGTCACTGGTGTTCTGTAATACAGCAGGGGTGATGTCAGGGGATGAAGTCAGCACCCCTTGGGACTTCGAAACGCGTCTGGGTGGAATCTGGACCCCACATTACCACCATTCTTGGTGTACGCAAGGAAATCTACAGTTACACCTCCTCATCAATAACCTCCTAAGTGATCAATAGTGTTGAGCGCGAATATTCGAATAGCGAATTTTTTTCGCGAATATCGGCACTTCGCTAATTCGCGAATATTTCGAATATAGTGCTATAAATTCGATATTTCGAATATTCTTTTTTTTTTTTTTTTTTTTTTTTTTTAATTGTTATATTTTTTCCTTTCCCACTTCCCTAAAGTTGTTCTTACCTGTCCTTTGGATTCCTGGCTTCCTGGCTGCTCCAGTCAGTGCCCGTTGCCGCTTCTGCCGCCTTCCGCTGCTCATGGAGCGTCCCCATCTCCATGGGAACGTCTCCATATACTAGAATGTACTGTCGGATTTGAGAATTACGTTGAAATCGCAATTGCGATTAATATAACACGAAATAATCGCATTTGCGATTTCAACGTAATTCTCAAATCCGACAGTACATTCTAGTATATGGAGACGTTCCCATGAGCATGGAATATAGCATTACTAAGTTAAAATCGCAAATGCGATTATTTCGTGTTATATTAATCGCATTTGCGATTTTTTTTTTTTTTTTTTTTACTATGGTTGGCTTCAATGGTAGAATTAGCGAATATGACGAATATATTCGTTATATTCCACAAAACGAATATACGAATGTATTCGTCATATTCCACAAAACGAAGATAACGAAGTATTCTGCATCTCAGTTATATCTACCTATTCATCAACTTCGCTAATTCTAGCAATCATATAGGAAAGTTGACTATAGAGACAGCTAAGTATAATTCGCTATGCGATTATATGACTGCTTTTTTTTTATATAAATAGAATAATTATAATACCTGATAATTATTATAATCTATTTATATAAAAAAGCAAAGTAATATAATCGCATAGCGAATTATACTTATCTGTCTCTATAGTAAACTTTCCTATATGATTGCTAGAATTAGCGAAGTTGATGAATAGGTAGATATAACTGAGATGCAGAATACTTCGTTATCTTCGTTTTGTGGAATATAACGAATATATTCGTATATTCGTGTTGTGGAATATAACGAATATATTCGTCATATTCGCTAATTCTACCATTGAAGCCAACCATAGTAAAAAAAAAAAAAAAAAAAAATCGCAAATGCGATTAATATAACACGAAATAATCGCATTTGCGATTTCAACGTAATTCTCAAATCCGACAGTACATTCTAGTATATGGAGACGTTCCCATGGAAATGGGGACGCTCCATGAGCATGGAATATAGCAGGGATCAGCAACCTTCGGCACTCCAGCTGTGGTGCAACTACAACTCCCAGCATGCACACCTCCATGGCTGTTCTCAGGACTCCCAAAGAAGTGAATGGAGCATGCTGGGAGTCGTAGTTTGACAACAGCTGGAGTGCCAGAGGTTGCTGATCCCTGGAATATAGCATTACTAAGTAAAATCGCAAATGCGATTATTTCGTGTTATATTAATCGCATTTGCGATTATTTTTTTTTTTTTTTTTACTATGGTTGGCTTCAATGGTAGAATTAGCGAATATGACGAATATATTCGTTATATTCCACAAAACGAATATACGAATGTATTCGTCATATTCCACAAAACAAAGATAACGAAGTATTCTGCATCTTCGTTTTAGCTACCTATTCATCAACTTCGCTAATTCTAGCAATCATATAGGAAAGTTTACTATAGAGACAGATAAGTATAATTCGCTATGCGATTATATTACTTTGCTTTTTTATATAAATAGATTATAATAATTATCAGGTATTATAATTATTCTATTTATATAAAAAAAAAGCAGTCATATAATCGCATAGCGAATTATACTTATCTGTCTCTATAGTCAACTTTCCTATATGATTGCTAGAATTAGCGAAGTTGATGAATAGGTAGATATAACTGAGACGCAGAATACTTTGTTATCTTTGTTTTGTGGAATATGACGAATACATTCGTATATTCGTTTTGTGGAATATAACGAATATATTCGTCATATTCGCTAATTCTACCATTGAAGCCAACCATAGTAAAAAATAAAATAAAAAATAGATAATCGCAAATGCGATTAATATAACACGAAATAATCGCATTTGCGATTTCACCTTAGTAATGCTATATTCCAGGGATCAGCAACCTCCGGCACTCCAGCTGTTGTCAAACTACGACTCCCAGCATGCTCCATTCACTTCTTTGGGAGTCCTGAGAACAGCCATGGAGGTGTGCATGCTGGGAGTTGTAGTTGCACCACAGCTGGAGTGCCGAAGGTTGCTGATCCCTGCTATATTCCGTGCTCATGGAGCGTCCCCATCTCCATGGGAACGTCTCCATATACTAGAATGTACTGTCGGATTTGAGAATTACGTTGAAATCGCAAATGCGATTATTTCGTGTTATATTAATCGCATTTGCGATTTCAATAGGAGAGTAGCCTTTAAGTTTAAAAATAAAAAATAAAAAAATAAAAAATTAAAAAAATCGCATATGCGATTTTTGGAAATCGCATATTATTCGCGATAACTAGAATAATGACGAATATTCGATTTCGACGAATATAAAACGAATATTCTATCGAATATTCGCGAATTTCGTCGAAATCGAATATGGCACCTGCCGCTCATCACTAGTGATCAACTCGTCCTACATCAAGTTCGAAAACTCCTCAGAGTGATACACTCTGATTTTCAACAGAATCGTAAGTAAGGAGAAATCTAATATTTGGGACGTTGAGGAAACGGCGATTGAATAAGCCATATTGAGAAGTGGAGGTAAGGGAATAAAATAGCTCGAAAATAGGTGGGACGCCACCTAGAGCTAATAACTCCCGAACTTTAATCCGATAAATCTAATGAACTGTGATATATGAATATTGTGACTTTCCTAAATATTCGGAATAATCCAAATTTTCGAAATAAGCAGTCTTGCGATTGCACTACAATAATGAAAATCGACGATTAGATTATATCGAATTAATAGTGACTTTCGACTAATTCTCATCGAAAATTATCGAGTAACAACATATTCAGTGTTATAGTGTTGAGAATTTTTTGGATTTATTCAATTAGAATATGAGAAAGTACCTATTCGCTGTCTGATGTGTGTACATATACACTATAAGTGATTTTTATTGTATTGTCAAGTATGACGTTTTATCTTTATGTTATTTAATTTATGTACAATTTACGTATCTTGTATGACATTTTAACCATTTTAATAAGATCAATTGCATCAATAAAGTGATTTGTTTTGAGCAACTTTCCAGATATTGAGTGCCATATCTCCAATATTGAAATATATAGTTGTGTGTCATCAGCATAGAGATGGTACTGGAAACAAAATCTGCTGATGGTCTATACAATTGGGGCTGTGTACAGAGAGAAGAGCAGAAGGCCTAGAACTGAACCCTGAGGAACTCCAACAGCGAGAGGGAGAGGTGAAGAAGTGGCGCCAGCAAATGATACACTGAAAGAGCGACCAGAGAGATAGGAAGAAAACCAGGCAGTGTCCTTTAGGACGATGGATTGGAGCATGGTGAGTAGGAGATGGTGGTCTACAGTGTCAAATGCAGAGAGGTCAAGGAGAATGAGCAGAGAGTAGTCACCGTTGCATTTTGCTGTCAGGAGATAATTTGTCATTTTGGTGAGGGCAGTTTCTGTTGAATGTAGGGTGCAGAAAGGTGGATAAAGGAGAGAGTGATCAGAGAAATAGCGGATAAGGCGAGAGTAGACCAGACGCTCCAGGAGTTTAGAGATGAAGGGAAGATTGGAGACTGGTCTGTAGTTAATTGTGCAGGATGGGTTGAGAAATGTTTTTTATATTAGTAGAGTAATGATAGGTTGTTTGAAAGAGGAAGGAAAGATACCAGAAGAGAGAGAGAGGTTGAAGATTTTTGATAGGTGAGTGGTGACAGCTGGAGAGAGAGACTGGAGTAGGTGTGAGGGAATGGGGTCAGAGGCGCATGTGGTAGGACGAGAAGAAGAGAGGACCCTGGAGACGACTTCTTCCGTAACTGGGTCAAACGTGCACAGTTAGCCAGAGGAGATGCGGGGGGAAGGGGATCAATAGCTCTTAGTGGCTGGGAGCTGATTTCAAGCCGGATATGTTCTATTTTCTCTGTGAAGTAGGCGGCTAGGTCTTCCGCAGAGAGGTGTGTGATGGGTGCCTGAACTTTAGGACTGAGGAGGGAATGGAAAGTGTCAAAGAGTTTTTTTGGGTTGTTGGACAGTGAGGAGATTGGGGTGGTGAAGTAAGTCTGTTTAGCGAGGTGGAGGGCAGAGTTATAGGTCCATAGCATTAATTTGTAATGGGGGAAATTCTCTGTTGTGCAAGTTTTCCTCCATAAGTGTTCAGCACTCCTGGAGCAACGCTAGAGGAAACAAGTTTGCGGTGTAAGCCAGGGTTGCTTTGGTCTGTGTTTGGAGGTTCTGATGGTAGGGGGCTCTACTTTGTCCAGGGTGCTTCTGAGGGTGTCATTGTAGTGATCTACAGCCAGATCAGGGCAGAAGAGGGAAGAGATTGGGGACAATGATGCGTGTAGAGTGTCTATAAGTGTATGAGGGTAAATGGCCTGTAGGTTTCTGTGCATGTAATAGGTAGAGAGAATTTTCTGCTCAGAAAGCAGGAGAGGTGAGTTATTAAAGTTGGAGATTAAGCAGAGCCGAAAGAAAACCAAGTGTGTTACCGTCTTTGTGTGTCTGAGAGTTAGAAAGTTGAGAAAGGCTAATAGAGGAGGTTAGAGATAGAAGCTGGCAGACGGATGGGCAAATGGGGCCATTTATGGGGATGTTAAAGTCTCCCAAGATAAGGGTTGGTATTTCTGAGGACAGGAAGTGTGGCAGCCAGGCAGCAAAGTGATCCAGGAACTGGGTGGGTGAGGCAAGGGGATGGTATACAACCGCTACTCTGAGGGATAGGGGATGGAAGAGCCTGAGGGTGTGGACCTCAAAAGAAGGGAATGAGAGTGATGGAACTAGTATAATGACCTGGAAAGTGAATTGTGGAAACAGGAGTGTGCCAACTCCACCACAATGTCTGTTCTCAGGTCTGGGGGTATGGGTGTAGGGTAGGCCACCATAAGAGAGAGCAGCAGGGTAATCAGTGTTGGATTCCTAAATCCAGGTTTCAGTGAGAGCAGGTTAAGAGAGTTTGTTGAAAATAAGTTTTTAATGTAGGGGAGCTTGTTACAGACCGACTGTGAATTCCAGAGTGCGCAATTGAAAGAGGGCAAAGAAGGTGGACAGCGAATGTTAATGAGGTTTGTGAGAGATGGGGGAGGGGTTGATGTTGGGGCAGATAATCCCCTAAAATGAGAAGTAAAAGTAAAGAGTGGAAGATCAAATGGTTGTAGGATTTGTGAGAGAGCAAGTTGCGCTGCACCCTGGGACATGATGGGTTCAGATTATTAAGGAAGGTGAATAAAGAATGTGAGCTGTACATAGGGGAGTGAAGGAGAGAAAGGCAGATGTGGATAGAAGGTAATGGAGGAGAAGGTACCGGGTGATGAATGTGGAGGTACAAAGCACAAGGACATAGAGACAAGGCACACAGTTAAGGAAGAGGAATTATTGAAGAGACACTATCTGTGTAGTAATAGTACTTTCAGGGGGATTATTTGTTTCTGCAGTATAGTATTGGGCAGCACAGTGGGTACAGGATTGGGGGTTTCAGGATGGGTGTTGAGAAGGTGGAGAGGATGAGGGAGTGGTCACTGTGTCAAAGGTAATGTAAGGTCAAGAAGGAGGAGGATAGAGTAATGTTTTTTTTTGGGCTTTGGCTTTGGCGTTGGTGACTTTGGTTAGGGCTGTTTCTTTTGAATGGTGGGGTCAAAAGCCAGCAGGGGCAGATTGGCCATAGACCTTACGGGAAATTTCGCAGTGGGCTCATGCCTAAGGGGCCGCCTGGGCCCTCCTCACGGCCGGCCAGTGGAAGTTTTTGGGGATGTATTTTGTGCTGCTGTCAGTATTTTGTGATGGACTGTGGTATATGGCTCTGTACTACAATATGGCATCACTGGCTCTGCCTTCCATCAGTTTCACCCAACTACAAAATGGGGCCACTTTTAGTATTTTTTCCAGCGCCACTTTAAGTTCCCAGTCCGCCCCTGAAAGTCAGATTGTAGCCGGTGAAATACAGTAGAGAACAAAAAAAGAGGTGAGAGGACAGTTAAAGTTAGATATGTTGTTCAAGTAGTGATATGGGCGATAGCTAGACAAGAAGGACAGGTCAAGGGAAGGCTTTTTAAAGATGGGTATGATGGTAGCATGTTTAAAACAGGGGAAGATGCGGTTGGTTAGTGTTAGGTTAAAGAGATGGGTTATGGCTGGAATAAACAATGTGGGATGGGATCAGGTCAAGCACTCAGGTGATGGGGTGTGATTTGGAGAGTAGGGTGGAAAGTCTTTCATCTATAATGGTGGAGAAGTGGGTTTTAGAGGAAGAGGACTGCATAGTTGTGTAGAGTAGCTGAGGAGACTGTAGGCTAAAAGTCTGATATTGTCAATCTTTTGTTTGAAGTACAGTATATGGCAAAGTCCTCAGCTGAGATAAGAAAGGGGGCAGAGTGAAATTGTTGAATATGTGTAGCTGTTTAGGGTTGTGAGACAGAGAATATATGGCAGATGTGAAGTAGGCCTGTATTGCACTTGAAATTGCAAAGGGGTTGTTTGTATATGTTAAAGTGCTCCTTAGAATGAGTTTTCTTTTATGGCTTCTCTGCAATCCTATTGATTTTTTTTTTAGTTTTCATGTGTGTGAGGGGGCGACTGAGTCGAAGGCTATAGTTATAGTGGTGTTCTACAATGTGGTGGTAGCAGCTGCATCAAAGAGGGAACATATGTTAAAGAGTGGCAGAAGAGTCAGAAAGTGAGCAAAAGTCATTATGTGTAAGGTTCCTGGGAGGGTGTGCTAGTTTTTGGACTGGGAGGAGGGTGGCACTAGAAGATACAAAAGGAAGAGAATGTACTGTAAGTAGATTGTGGTCAGATGGAGGAGAGGTGAGCTGGAGAGGTTAGGGAACAGAGGTAGGTGAAGATAAGATCCATTGTGTGACAATCTTTGTGAGTGGCAGTGGAGGATCACTGTGACAGGCCAAAGGAGGAAGTAAAGGCTGTATTATACTGCCAGACCATCGATAATGATTGTTCATAGTAACGCTTGTTAGTGATGATCTGGCAGTGTAATACTGCTGCCGATTACCCAATGAACAAGCAAACACTCGTTCATTGGGCAATTCAGATGTTTAAACTGGTTTAAAAATTATAAATTGCTGGCAGCAGATCATGGTGTCAGGAAACAACTAGTCAGTATGGAGATGAGTGATTGCATTGTTGATCGCTCCTCCCCATACTGTGGAGGAGATCGCTGCATGTAGTAGGAGTGGTGTCCTCCACTAATGAGCAGGCAGTTGCCGGGAAGAAACACTTCCCTTGCGACAATCTCCTGCTGTATCGCTGTATATATGTTAGAAAGTTGGAAGCAGCTGAATGAAACTTGTCAATGAGGATGTTGAAGTCACCCATGATGATAGTGGGGATGTCGGCAGAAAGAAATTGTAGGAGCCAGGTGGAGAAGTGCCCGAAAATGACAGTGGCAGGTAATAGGGTGCGGTTGATGAAAGCCACTTAGAGGTTGGGGGAGAACAGATGCAGACAGAGTGTACTTCAAAGAAGAGAGTGTAATGGAGGGTAGCAGTGGAGTTGGGTTGAAGGAGCAGTTATCTGATAGGAGAACACCAACTCCTCCACCATGTTTGCTGCTGGGTCGGGGAGTGTCAGTAATCTAAAATCTACCATAATAGAGTGCAGCAGGGGGGGCTGTGTCAAAGGGTGTGAGCCATGTTTCTACTCTGGAAAGTTTGTGAGAGATTAAAAGGTGATGAATGATGCACACTTTGTTTCAGACAGTCCATAAGAAAGATAAAGGAAGCAGGGTCAGGCAAATGGGGTAATCTTGATTGGACCTATCAATCTAGAAGGAGAGGGTTCAAAAAGGAAAAGGAGGGGCAAGGGTGCACACAGTGACTCAGGCCCACCCTCGGTGCACTTAACTGCTCATTTGCATATGGATTAAATGTAATTTTCCTCCAGAAAGAAGCAACGGATCATTAAGTGAAAGATATTGCATTCAGCTGAGCTAGCCCTGCAAGGCCACAGGTTCCCTTTAAATGGCTGGTCTGTTGATGATTTGTAAGGCATATGGAAATTATAGAGGTGGATTCTCTGCCCATATGGAGAATCATGAAATAAAAATGGCACCAGCTCAGACTGACCTGACTTGAGCATATATTACATAGTTGGTTATCCATAGCTGGCATGTAATACCGCATTTTTCCTGTAGTGGCCACTGTAAGGCAAATGTATAGCTGACTCCACATTGTGATCAATGGGGTTACAGGTGCCAGACCAATGACAATCATCTGATTGGAAGAGCTGCTCTTATTAGACAAGAGGTTGTCGTGATGAAGCAACCCCTTTAAGGCCAAAATAAGAATCCATATTAAAAGGGTTTCACTGTATATGAAAATATCACTTTAAGACAGATAATATTAGCAGAAGGATATGGTTGGTTTAATAAGAAGGCAATATAGCGAGAAATCCCAGCCTGATACGGTGTATCTTATTACCTATGGTAATGTCAGTTCAGGTCACTAGACCCACTATCGGGCTGGGACTTCTGCACATAATACTGATTGTCACGGTCATATTGGTGTTTGACCGTGATGCAGTTGTCATGCAGACTGGTTGCCGGTGGCAACGTGTTGTTGGCCGTTTGCATGTGCACTTCCCCTTTAAGGCTTGCCTTCCTTCTGTTGGTGAGCAAGGGGTTAATCTTCTTGCTAGTGGGGATTAAGGTGTTTCCTGGGTGTGGACGCAAGCTTGATATAAACCTGTGGCTTGCTGGCTGCGTGCAGTTGTACTACAGCCTTGCTTGGTGTTGGAGCTTTGCTCCTTGCCTGGGTGTTTCTGCCCAGTCCTTGTGGGCACCTGTACTTATGCATGGGTTCCAGTCATGGTGGCTGCGGCAGGTAAGTGTGCTTCTGGTGTTCTTACCTGCCGACTCTGTTGCTGTATTCAGTCGTCCACTTTTCCCTGCTGCTAGGCCTGTGGAGACTCTGGTTCATCCGTGTCTTTGATGAACCTGGTTGTCTCTTGTCCCTGTCTCCTAACCTCAGGGATATTCAGGGATTTCAGGGTTCTGAGGTTCCAGTGTATGGGCCCTCCTGCCTTAAGGGTCGGCTCATACAGTTAGGAGAACAGGGCCAGATTTAGAGATGCTACAGGAGGTGACCAGCTCCCTTTTTGTTGGCAGCCTGTTCTAGCTGCTACCCCTATCCCTTTTACATTGTATGGTGGGGGGGGGGGGTTCCCCACTCCCCACTGTGACAATAATATTACATTTGATGGAAAAACTGGCCTAAATTGAAAAAAAATATATTATTATTCTGTACTGGTCACAGATTTGTTCTGTTAAAGGGGTATTTATGGAATATTAGTAGAATAATAGGTTTCACATATTCAGCCAATCCTACATTTAGGTTGTGCCTTGGCTATTTCCAGAAGACCCATTCCATAGAGGTGAATGGAGGAGCGGCTGCGCATGCTCCACTTTGTCTCCATTCACTGATATGGTACTGAGCTTGCTTGCTTGATATGAGATGTCCCATAGAAGTGAGTGCAGAAAATTCAGCTCATGCACAGTGTGCTCTCACACGGGGGCCCCTTCTTGACATTAGGAGCAGGTCCCAGAGGTGAGGCCTTCATCTCTTGGACATTTACAGTATATCCTATCGATATGCCAAAATGTCCAGATGAGAATACCCATTCTATGACAGCGTGCACCACGGAAGCCTATAAGAGGCATTCTGTATTGCATTCGGTCATAATAAAAGTCTATGCTGTCCCTAGACTTCTATTATGATAGAATGCAATATGGAATGCCTCTTATAGGCTTCCGTGGTGCACGCCGTCATAGAATTCCGTTATGGTTCGTGGTAACTGAATCCATTACGGAATTCTTAGATAACAAGAACACCGAACTTGCAAATCGCAAGTTTGCTCAACACTAGTGGCCAGCCAATGCCTGCCGTATGAAGTTTTGACAGTAATGAGTACACATGATTAACTGTAGAGGCCAATTGCTGACTGCCACCTTTAATTATTGTAATATGGAGAAATTAAAAAAATAAGTAGTAGGCCAGGACTACAGGGGAACATGACCAAGGTCCTAGTGCCCATGATTACCACTTTCAGGTGCATCTGTATACCAGTGGGGTAGCTATCAAGGAAGCAGGGAAAGCAACTGCTTTGGGTCCCAAGCTCATAAGGGGCCTGAGAGCAGTACTGAATGTTTTCATTACATCTACTCACAGCTGCTGTACTTTATAGAAGCAGACACTACATAGAGCTGCAGCGCTGTAGCTCCTTCCACTGAAGGTCCTTGCTCAGTGAGGAGGACACAGTACGATTCCTCTATGCTGCACACCTCCCAACCATCCCGGTGGGACAGCCCCGGTTTGCAGTGGCTGTCCCACTGTCCCAGCACGGGGGGGGGGGGGGGATGTTCCGCTTTCTGGCAGCTGTCTCTGCTTCCATAGGACAATGTGTCCCTCTTTGTTCGTTTAGAAAGTTGGGAGGTAAGATGCTGTCTCCTCCTCCTGTGGCCGTTCTCACACTGGGATCCGCAGTACTGGCACACCACTTCCAGTACTGCTTTTTGTTTCCTATTGGCTGGCAACTTACTATGACATGTGCTGCCAGCCAATAGCAGAGCTTCAGGGGATCAAGCCCCACCCACCAGCACAAAGCTAGTGTAGAGCAGGCTGGCTGCTCCTGAATACAAAGCTCTGCAATACCTGCCCCCCCCCCCTTCCCCCTTGTGTCCTGTTCTCTGACCACCCAAAGTCGGTTACTCATTAACCCCTCAACTGTTGTGCCTGGATGGCACAGGGGTGATGGCACCTACTTCTCCAGGCTGCCTGTGGGGAGCAGACTGTGCATATGTGTGTGTGTGGAATGTGAGTGTATATGTATTTGTCCATATATGCGTTGAGTGCATGTATGAGTGCGTCTATGTATGTGCTGGGAGAAGGAGGTTGATAAAAAAAGGTGCAATATAAGATGTCTGTGTGGCAAATTCTGCAGATACAAGACAGAGCTGAAAGAAGTTGGCATGGCAATCTGGGCTGAATGGAGAAGATGAGGAAAGACAACTTGTATAACTAAAGGAGACATCACTGGATGTAACAGGTATGTAGGTGTGTACTCCTGCATATTTGGATGTCCGGAATGTAATGTCCATCCAAATATGCCATTAGCAATGCCCATAGTTGCACCAGTTATTCAGTACAGGAAATGTACAGAACCTCCACAGGTCCTTGTGTCCACTATTCAGCTAGTTTTCAAGGCTACCCTTGTCATGCCTTCAGCAGTTATCTGCATGTGTACCTTGCATTTATGTTTTAACTCAATCTAGTCACCCTTTATGAAAAAAATTCTAGCTAACCAGCATTTAATTCCTTGGTATGTCCCTTGTGATCCACTGTATGTATTACCGATGACCCTCGACTCATAGCAGCCTTTGTTTCCAAGATCAACCAAGGACATGCAACATCTCTAGGTTATTAGTTAGCACTGAAGGATGTATATTCATGCATATTTCTATGCTGTACTGAATATAACCCGTATTTCATGCATGTTTGTACAGTGATGTGTTGTCAAATGCTGATCAACAATAGTAAGCACATTTTCTTTCTGTGCCTCAGTTTTACCCTGTCTTTGCAATAAAATTCGAAGTGGATGTGTGAGAGTTATGGTCCATACATTTCCTGGTTATACATATATTTCATATAATGAATACGTATGTGCTTGTGGTGTTAAACTCAATGTGAACCTTTAACTTTATCATATTCCTATGTCTTGTGACTAAGCCTGATAGGAGATGTTTTTCAGTAAAGTTTGTCCTGTCTCAATGAGTTGCTAGGAGGGAATTTAGCTGCCTGTCAACGTATGCCTCACTCACGCTGTTTTAACGTGAATTCAACCATTTGAGAATAAATAGGCTTAAACAGGCTTTTACATCTGCGTTTTTAACTTTTCAGCAGAGGATCTCACAAGCTGAATTAAACTGATCCGATGCATTTAACACATCCGGATGGCTCGGTTTCATCCGGATCCGGTTGTATTAAATCAAAACACAACAAACCGGTATGAAAATCATTGTAAGTCAATGGGCGACAGATCGGTTTTTATTTTTGTTTGTTGCCTTTTGCTATCCGGACACTAAATCGCAACTGAATTGAACTGATGCATACTTATTAGTGTTGATTGAGCACCAAAGTGCTTGGGTGCTCTGGTTCTCGAGTAGAACAGTTTGGGATGCTCGAGTGCTCTACAGAGCACCAGAGCACAATGGAAGTCAATGGGAGAAACAGAGCATTAAACCAGGCACTAGTGTTGATCGAGCACCAAAGTGCTTGTGTGCTCGGGTGCTCTGGCCGAATACATCAGTATGCTCGTGTGCTCTACCGACCACAATGTGAGTCAATGGGAAAACCCCAGGCACCCCGTGCTCGGAAGAGAAGAGGGTGGCTGGTTTATACAAAAAGGTTATAAATTGATGGAAACCGCATCAAAATGGTTTGGAAACAGCATTAAGAGGATAGCTGGATGTGTATTGGACTCCTATTATCTACGACATACAATATACAACCACACAAAGGCTATATGCCAAAAGCCATGTATGTGCAAGCCATCAATCTATCCATGACACAGATAACAGGCTTAGCAAGCATACCTTACAATGGCAGCCTTGTGCACTGAGATATTCCAAACCAACTCTCATCTGACTGAGAGTCAGTAAGCCTCAGTTACTTCAGATCTGTTGGATGGCTTGGGTGGACCTGCACACCTAGATCAATATCATTAGTGAGACAACGTTTTCTGATTGTCCAAACATAATATTCAATAACCTTTCTATACAGTTTTGTCATGTAATAACTCATTTGCATAAACATGGGCTTATGGGAAAGAAATGCAAATGAGCATATTCTGCCTTGTTTTTCTGCATGGAAAAGTTGTGATCTACACTACTCATGAACAGAACGATCTATTGGTTTCATAATCTTATGACAAGATTATTAGTGTAGCCTTTTGCAGGATGCGATTATCAGTTATTATGCCCCCAGCTGCACTAAATACCCGCTCTGACAAAACGCTGGCGGCAGGGCAGGCCAGCACCTCCAAGGCGTAGAGCGCCAGTTCGTGCCCCGTGTCCAGCTTGGAAACCCAATTGTTGTAAGGCACAGAGGGATCACTGAGGACACTGACACGGTCTGCTACATACTCCTTCACCATCTTTCAAAATGTTTCCCTCCTTGTGACACTAGGCCACGCATCAGGGTGAGGGTGCTGGCGGGGTGTCATGAAACTGTCCCAGACCTTGGAGAGTGTTGCCCTGCCTCTATTGGAACTGCTGTGTGTTCCCCTCGTCTCCCCTCCTCGGTTGCCCAAGGAACTATGTACTCTGCCGCCAGCATTGTCAGCTGGAAATTTTAGCAGGACCTTCTGGTATTGCACCATTTTGCTAGACCTCTTTACCACAGGAATGAGAGATGAGAAGTTCTCTTTGTAGCGGGGGTCGAGAAGGGTGAACAACCAGTACTCGGTGTTGGCCAAAATGCGTATAACGTGAGGGTCACGGGAAAGGCAGCATAACATAAAGTCAGCCATGTGTGCGAAAGACAGGACTTTGCTGTCCTCATCAGGAGGATGACTTGGGTAGGTTTTGAGAAACCGCTGAACCACTAAATTGAACATTTGGGTTAAGCATGGTATGTGTGTGAGCTTGCTGAGCTCCAAAGCCCCCACCAAGTTACGGCCATTATCAGACACAACCATGCCTGGTTGTAGATTGAGAGGCAAGAGCCACAGCTCAGTCTGGTCCCTTATACCCTGCCACAGCTCTGCAGCAGTGTGCTGTTTGTAACCTAAGCAAATTACTTTCAGCTGGGCCTGTTGCCGCTTCCCCACTGCAGTGTTACACTGCTTCTAGCTACTGACTGATGGCTGACTGGTGCTGCAAGATGAGAATTCAGAGGTGGAAGTGAAGGAGGAGATGGAGAAGGGGGTTGCAGCCACTAATGTAGGTGGTGGCGGAAATCCGGATGGAAGTAGGGCCTCCACAACGTTCACCCAGTGTGCCATCAGGGAAATGTAGCATCCCTGGCCAAAAGCACTTGTCCATGTGTCAGTTGTTAAGTGGACCTTCCCAATAACTGCGTTGGTAAGGGCATGGGTGATGTTAAGGGACACATACTGGTGTAAGGCAGGGACAGCACACAGGGAAAAATAGTGGCAGCTGGGGACTGAGTAACGATGGACGGCCGCCGCCATCAGGCTGCGGAAAGCCTCAGTGTCCACATGCCTAAATGGCAACATTTCCAGGGCCAGCAATTTGGAAAGGTGCGCATTTATTGCTATGGCCTGTGGGTGGGTGGCTGGGTATTTGCCCTTTCGTTCTAAGGCCTGGAGAATGGACATCTGTACTCTGCGCTGGGACACAGAAGTTGATGTGCTAGCTGATGGTGCTTGCGAAGGTCCAGGTGCAGGGTGCGAGGCATCCGTGCCTGCATCTTGGACAGGGGATTGGCCAGCATGTAACACAGGGGAAGAAGAGGCAGTGGTGTGACCCGCAGACACTGATTGTGGATCCAGGCGTTTGGCCCACCTTATAGGGTGCTTTGATGCCATGTGGCGGATCATGCTGGTGGTAGTGAGGTTACTAATGTTCACGCCCCTGCTCATTTTGATACGGCACAGGTTGCAAATGACAATTCTTTTATCGTCCGCACTTTCCTCAAAAAAGCGCCAGACTGCGGAACACCTACCCCTTGGCAAGGGAGATTTCTGCAAGGAGGTGCTGCGGGGAACAGTTGCAGTCCTCTTTGGTGTGGCCCGCTTTCTCCCTTTTGCCACCCCACTGCCTCTTCCAGCCTGTTGCGGTGCTGCAGATCCCTCCCCCTCTGTACTGCTGTCCTCTCTCGGCTTGCCACCTTCCCAGGTTGGGTCAGTGATTTCAACGTCCGCCACCTCCTCTTCCACTTCCTCACTCTGGTCATCCTCCTGACTTGTTGATCTAACAAGAACCTCACTTATTGGCAACTGTGTCTCATCATCATCATCCACCTTGTGAAACACTAATTGCTGTTCCCCACTGCCATCTTCTTCTGAATAAGGATGCTCAAGAGTTTGGGAATCAGTGCACAAGATCTCCTCATGTCCCTCTACAAGTGGGCTTGGTGAGAGCCCCAAATCAAGGAATGACACTGAAAATAGCTCCTCGGAATATCCGAGTGTGGGATCACTTGTTTGCAAAGATGCTCCATGGTGGGAGGAAGAAGGATCAGGGTGAGGATTCTGTTGACCAGACTCCAGAGTCTACTGAGACTGAACTTCGTGGAAGACGGGGTAGTGCTTAACCGGCTGGAAGCATTATCTGCTGCAATCCAACTGACCACCTGGTCGCACTGGTGTGACTTCAAGAGTGGTGTACTTACACCGCCCTGCA
This sequence comes from Bufo gargarizans, assembly GCF_014858855.1. Taxonomy (NCBI): domain Eukaryota; kingdom Metazoa; phylum Chordata; class Amphibia; order Anura; family Bufonidae; genus Bufo; species Bufo gargarizans. The sequence continues at coordinate 126,531,548 of NC_058080.1, read as the reverse complement.
AACTGGGACATGACGCTAGGTATCGTGGATGAGTGTGTTTCTTGCGCTCTGGAGCAGGCACACTTTAACCGCGCCCAGGGCCATGGCCTCTGTGTGCACCATCAACAGCATGGCCTCTTCCCCGTCCCTTACTGCTCGCTCTGTGCATATTAAATAGTATATATGCTTGCAGTATGTGACACGTACAGTAGCGCAGGTTTTGTAAGTGTAGGCGCAAATAAATTACACTGAATGTGACAGATATTTAGGATGCGCAAACGTTATACAGGAGATGTAGCGCAGGTAATGTCGCTGTCAGCAGTGGCCAAACAATTGCGCTAAATGTTACAGATATTTAGGATGCGCAAATGTAACACAACAGATGTAGCAGAGGTTGTGTCACTGTCAGCAGCGGCCAAACAATTGCAAAAAATATAGCACATGTTGCGCTAATAATATATATTGCAGCCAGATAAAACAATAGTCCTTAAAAGGACTTTTCTGTCTAACACCTTTCAGCAGTAAACCCTGACATAAAAAAAAAAACTATCCCTCTCCCTACACTGTCTGTCCCTTCTGCTGCAGCTCTCCCTGACTAAGACTGAGCTGAACCACGTGTCATCGGGTGCTATATAGTACCCGATGACGCGTTTCGGCCAGCCAATCACTGTAATGCCAGTAACCAACATCGCTACAGCATTACCGTGAGTGCCAGTAGTTCCCCGCACATTTATTGGCTGTGTAGCAGCCAACAAACGTGCGGGGAGGAGACTCGAGCACCGCGCTGAAGCACACGCAGTATTCGGCTGAACACCGCGATGTGCCGAGCATCGCGATGCTCGAGTCAAAATGGTGTTCGGCCGGGCATGCTCGCCCAACACTAATACAGTACTTATGCATCCTAATCAGCTTTGTCATTATTGACAATGAATGGGGACAAAACTGATCTGTTTCATTCAGGTTTTGAGATTCTCTGTCGGATCTACAGGTCCTTCTCAAAAAATTAGCATTTTGTGATAAAGTTGATTATTTTCTGTAATGTACAGATAAACATTAGACTTTCATATATTTTAGATTCATTACACACAACTGAAGTAGTTCAAGCCTTTTATTGTTTTAATATTGATGATTTTGGCATACAGCTCATGAAAACCCAAAATTCCTATCTAAAAAAATTAGCATATTATGAAAAGGTTCTCTAAACGAGCTATTAACCTAATCATCTGAATCAACTAATTAACTCTAAACACCTGCAAAAGATTCCTGAGGCTTTTAAAAACTCCCAGCCTGGTTCATTACTCAAAACCGCAATCATGGGTAAGACTGCCGACCTGACTGCTGTCCAGAAGGCCATCATTGACACCCTCAAGCAAGAGGGTAAGACACAGAAAGAAATTTCTGAACGAATAGGCTGTTCCCAGAGTGCTGTATCAAGGCCCCTCAGTGGGAAGTCTGTGGGAAGGAAAGAGTGTGGCAGAAAACGCTGCACAACGAGAAGAGGTGACCGGACCCTGAGGAAGATTGTGGAGAAGGACCGATTCCAGACCTTGGGGGACCTGCGGAAGCAGTGGACTGAGTCTGGAGTAGAAACATCCAGAGCCACCGTGTACAGGCGTGTGCAGGAAATGGGGTACAGGTGCCGCATTCCCCAGGTCAAGCCACTTTTGAACCAGAAACAGCGGCAGAAGCGCCTGACCTGGGCTACAGAGAAGCAGCACTGGACTGTTGCTCAGTGGTCCAAAGTACTTTTTTCGGATGAAAGCAAATTTTGCATGTCATTCGGAAATCAAGGTGCCAGAGTCTGGAGGAAGACTGGGGAGAGGGAAATGCCAAAATGCCTGAAGTCCAGTGTCAAGTACCCACAGTCAGTGATGGTCTGGGGTGCCATGTCAGCTGCTGGTGTTGGTCCACTGTGTTTTAGCAAGGGCAGGGTCAATGCAGCTAGCTATCAGGAGATTTTGGAGCACTTTATGCTTCCATCTGCTGAAAAGCTTTATGGAGATGAAGATTTCATTTTTCAGCACGACCTGGCACCTGCTCACAGTGCCAAAACCACTGGTAAATGGTTTACTGACCATGGTATTACTGTGCTCAATTGGCCTGCCAACTCTCCTGACCTGAACCCCATAGAGAATCTGTGGGATATTGGGAAGAGAAAGTTGAGAGACGCAAGAACCAACACTCTGGATGAGCTTAAGGCCGCTATCGAAGCATCCTGGGCCTCCATAACACCTCAGCAGTGCCACAGGCTGATTACCTCCATGCCGCGCCGCATTGAAGCAGTCATTTCTGCAAAAGGATTCCCGACCAAGTATTGAGTGCATAACTGAACATAATTATTTGAAGGTTGACTTTTTTGTATTAAAAACACTTTTCTTTTATTGGTCGGATGAAATATGCTAATTTTTTTTAGATAGGAAATTTGGGTTTTCATGAGCTGTATGCCAAAATCATCAATATTAAAACAATAAAAGGCTTGAACTACTTCAGTTGGTGTGTAATGAATCTAAAATATATGAAAGTCTAATGTTTATCAGTACATTACAGAAAATAATGAACTTTATCACAATATGCTCATTTTTTTAGAAGGACCTGTATATACACTCACCTAAAGAATTATTAGGAACACCATACTAATACGGTGTTGGACCCACTTTTGCCTTCAGAACTGCCTTAATTCTACGTGGCATTGATTCAACAAGGTGCTGATAGCATTCTTTAGAAATTTTGGCCCATATTGATAGGATAGCATCTTGCAGTTGATGGAGACATGGTGCATTATCCTGCTGGAAGTAGCCATCAGAGGATGGGTACATGGTGGTCATGAAGGGATGGACATTGTCAGAAACAATGCTCAGGTAGCCCGTGGCATTTAAGTGATGGCCAATTGGCACTAAGGGGCCTAAAGTGTGCCCAGAAAACATCCCCCACACCATTACACCACCACCACCAGCCTGCACAGTGGTAACAAGGCATGATGGATACATGTTCTCATTCTGTTTACGCCAAATTCGGACTCTACCATTTGAATGTCTCAACAGAAATCGAGACTCATCAGACCAGGCAACATTTTTCCAGTCTTCAACAGTCCAATTTTGGTGAGCTCGTACAAATTGTAGCCTCTTTTTCCTATTTGTAGTGGAGATGAGTGGTACCCGGTGGGGTCTTCTGCTGTTGTAGCCCACCTTTCTTTCCCATTCTGACATTCAGTGTGGAGTTCAGGAGATAGTCTTGACCAGGACCACAACCCTACATGCATTGAAGCAACTGCCATGTGATTGGTTGACTAGATAATCGCATTAATAAGAAATAAAACAGGTGTTCCTAATAATTCTTTAGGTGAGTGTATATATAATCTAACTATCCGTAACTCACTATATTGCAAGGAATATTATTACAAAGTACATAGAAGGTGATATAATAATTAAAGGGAGCAGAACCAATCACTACTTAATTGTGTAAAACACCCTTACAACAAACATATGAGAAGGACAGAACAATCCTTCTACCTACAGCAAAAAACATGCCCTGCACTCTACACACACAAGTAGAGTCCCTGATCGCAGGAAGGCTAACACAGTACAAATCCTTGAGAGAAAAAGGTGCTGACTCTTTAACCACTTCAGCCCCGCTAGCTGAAACCCCCTTCATGACCAGGCCACTTTATACACTTCTGCACTACACTACTTTCACCGTTTATCGCTCGGTCATGCAACTTTCCACCCAAATGAATTTTACCTCCTTTTCTTCTCACTAATGGAGCTTTCATTTGGTGGTATTTTATTGCTGCTGACATTTTAACTTTTTTTGTTATTAATCAAAATGTAATGATTTTTTTGCAAAAAAATGACATTTTTCACTTTCAGCTGTAAAATTTTGCAAAAAAAACGACATCCATATATACATTTTTAACCAAATTTATTGTTCTACATGTCTTTGATAAAAAAAAAAATGTTTGGGCAAAAAAAAAAAATGGTTTGGGTAAAAGTCATAGCGTTTACACACTATGGTACAAAAATGTGAATTTCCGCTTTTTGAAGCAGCTCTGACTTTCTGAGCACCTGTCATGATTCCTGAGGTTCTACAATGCCCAAACAGTAGAAAAACCCCACAAATGACCCCATTTCAGAAAGTAGACACCCTAAGGTATTTGCTGATGGGCATAGTGAGTTCATAGAACTTTTTATTTTTTGTCACAAGTTAGCGGAAAATGATGATTTTTTTATTTATTTTTTCCTTACAAAGTCTCATATTCCACTAACTTGCGACAAAAAATTAAAAATTCTAGGAACTCGCCATGCCCCTCACGGAATACCTTCGGGTGTCTTCTTTCCAAAATGGGGTCACTTGTGGCGTAGTTATACTGCCCTGGCAATTTAGGGGCCCATATGTGTGAGAAGTACTTTGCAATTAGTGATGAGCGAACTTGTGTTTTAAGTTCGGCGTCTAAAGTCCGGCTTCCGGTTAGCGGAGAATCCCGATATGGATTCCGAATTCCGTTGTGGTCCGTGGTAGCGGAATCAATAATCGGCCATTATTGATTCCGCTACCACGGACCACAACGGTATTCGGAATCCATATCGGCATTCTCCACTAACCGGAAGCCGGACTTTAGACGCCGAACTTAAAACACAAGTTCGCTCATCACTATTTGCAATCAAAGTCTAAAAAATGACCGGTGAAATCCGAAAGGTGCACTTTGGAATGTGGGTCCCTTTGCCCACCTAGGCTGCAAAAAAGTGTCACACATCTGGTATCGCCGTACTCAGGAGAAGTTGGGGAATGTGTTTAGGGGTGTCATTTTACATATAACCATGCTGGGTGAGAGAAATATCTTGGCAAAAGACAACTTTTCCAATTTTTTTATACAAAGTTGGCATTTGACCAAGATATTTTTCTCACCCAGCATGGGTATATGTAAAATGACACCCCAAAACACATTCTCCAACTTCTCCTGAGTACGGCGATACCAGATGTGTGACACTTTTTTGCAGCCAAGGTGGGCAAAGAGGCACATATTCCAAAGTGCACCTTTCGGGTTTCGCAGGCCATTTTTTACACATTTTGATTGCAAAGTTCTTCTCACACATTTGGGCCCCTAAATTGCCAGGGCAGTATAACTACCCCACAAGTGACCCCATTTTGGAAAGAAGACACCCCAAGGTATTCCGTGAGGGGCATGGCGAGTTCCTAGAATTTTTAATTTTTTGTCACAAGTTAGCGGAAAATGATGATTTTTTTATTTATTTTTTTTCCTTACAAAGTCTCATATTCCACTAACTTGCAACAAAAAATAAAAAATTCGAGGAACTCGCCATGCCCCTCACGGAATACCTTGGGGTGTCTTCTTTCCAAAATGGGGTCACTTGTGGCGTAGTTATACTGCCCTGGCAATTTAGGGGCCCAAATGTGTGAGAAGTACTTTGCAATCAAAATGTGTAAAAAATTACCGGTGAAATCCGAAAGATGCACTTTGGAATATGTGCCCCTTTGCCCACCTTGGCTGCAAAAAAGTGTCACACATCTGGTATCGCCGTACTCAGCAGAAGTTGGGGAATGTGTTTAGGGGTGTCATTTTACATATAACCATGCTGGGTGAGAGAAATATCTTGGCAAAAGACAACTTTTCCAATTTTTTTTATACAAAGTTGGCATTTGACCAAGATATTTTTCTCACCCAGCATGTGTATATGTAAAATGACACCCCAAAACACATTCTCCAACTTCTCCTGAGTACGGCGATACCAGATGTGTGACACTTTTTTGCAGCCAAGGTGGGCAAAGGGGCACATATTCCAAAGTGCACCTTTCGGATTTCACAGGCCATTTTTTACACATTTTGATTGCAAAGTACTTCTCACACATTTGGGCCCCTAAATTGCCAGGGCAGTATAACTACCCCACAAGTGACCCCATTTTGGAAAGAAGACACCCCAAGGTATTCCGTGAGGGGCATGGCGAGTTCCTAGAATTTTTAATTTTTTGTCACAAGTTAGCGGAAAATGATGATTTTTTTATTTATTTTTTTTCCTTACAAAGTCTCATATTCCACTAACTTGCGACAAAAAATAAAAAATTCTAGGAACTCGCCATGCCCCTCACGGAATACCTTGGGGTGTCTTCTTTCCAAAATGGGGTCACTTGTGGCGTAGTTATACTGCCCTGGCAATTTAGGGGCCCAAATGTGTGAGAAGTACTTTGCAATCAAAATGTGTAAAAAATGGCCTGCGAAATCCGAAAGGTGCACTTTGGAATATGTGCCCCTTTGCCCACCTTGGCTGCAAAAAAGTGTCACACATCTGGTATCGCCATACTCAGGAGAAGTTGGGGAATGTGTTTTGGGGTGTCATTTTACATATACCCATGCTGGGTGAGAGAAATATCTTGGCAAAAGACAACTTTTCCCATTTTTTTATACAAAGTTGGCATTTGACCAAGATATTTATCTCACCCAGCATGGTTATATGTAAAATGACACCCCTAAATACATTCCCCAGCTTCTCCTGAGTACGGCGATACCACATATGTGACACTTTTGCGCATCTAGGCTGCAAAAGTGCCCAAATTCCTTTTAGGAGGGCATTTTTAGACATTTGGATCCCAGACTTCTTCTCACGCTTTAGGGCCCCTAAAAAGCCAGGGCAGTATAAATACCCCACATGTGACCCCACTTTGGAAAGAAGACACCCCAAGGTATTCAATGAGGGGCATGGCGAGTTCTGGAAATTTATTTTTTTGGCATAAGTTAGCAGAAATTGATTTATTTTTTGTTTTTTCTCACAAAGTCTCACTTTTTGCTAACTTAGGACAAAAATTTAAATCTTTCATGGACTCAGCACGCTAATGTCTAGCCTTGTCAATCAAGGGCAGGTGGGAGAGTGCAGAGCACAGGAGTGTTACAAAGCAGTGCTCCGAGGATTCAGCCCTGCCCCTTGGTGCTCCGTGTTAATTTGCATATTATAAAAATGCTGATATCTCAGTTAAACTAACATACAGACAAAATTAAAGGTATCCTTTTAATCCTCATAATCAACCCTACCAGGCGGTGTGCCTTACTTTATAGTGTTTATCATGCTGACAGAGGCTCTTTAAGGCCAAAATAGGCTTCATCTTTAAGGGGTTAAAGGAAGTTCCACTGTAAAATAAGTCATTTAAAAAAATGAAACTGTAAATCTGACTTAATCATTACATTTGCATATAAAGTGCAGAATTATTGTAAGATACTAGTTATCACCTAGAAGATGTCTTCATGAGGTTTTCCCAATGTACAATTAATTTATGTACATATGCGAACTGTTTGCAGTTTTCCAATGTCATTTTAGATAGATGCATACTCGGGACTATATGATGGAACACCTTAGCTTTGTGCAGCAAACTAATAAAGTAAATCTTTCCTCCTGCAGCTGATGATAAGCAAATAATTTGAAACCTACCCTACATTAAAATTAAGCAATACAAATTCTATGCTCTCATGCCTGCTGAAATATTGATAGGGAGGGATATGATTTCTCTTTTTATTGTGCTTTTCTGGTTTTATGTTGTCAGAGAAATATATTAAATCACATAGAAATGTGGTCTCAGAATAAAATAGTTTAATTACCGAATGGAGACGCTTCGGTAATGAAACTTGTCATGGCTCTTAGGTGCAACCCTTGTAATAACACAGGTGATGACAAAATTGCTGGATGTCACTGATGATTGTGCTAAACTATTGTAGAATCAATGTAATAATTTTTCATTTCCAACTGAGGGAGGAAACAGGGGTTTAACAATATGGGTTAGGGCAGAGATTGCTGTTGTGGCCATGATGTCATCACTGTTTCATCATTGGGAACCTGAGAGTCAGGACCAACTATGATCTTAAAGGGGTTGTCTCACCTCTAACATTGGTGGTATATCGCTAGGAAATGCCACCAGTGCCAGCTCTGGGACCCGCCCCTATCTCTACAACTAAGCACCCAAAGGGAACGAGACCACCCCGCGCATGCCCGGCCGCCCTATATTAATATTTATGGGAGTGCCGGAAAATAGCCAAGCACTGGCTAGACTATTTTCAGAAATCATATTGAAATGAATAAGAAGCGCACCCACCGCTCCATTCACTTTCATGGAACTGCCAGAAATAGCTGAGCCAGTGCTTGGCTATTTTTGCTACTCCAATAGAAATGAATATGTAATGCACCCTCGTTCTCTTTGGGAGCTTTGCTGTAGAGATTTTTGTGGGTCCTACCTGTAACGGCACCCCGTGCATAAAAGGGGTTAAAACCGTTTAGGCGATCTTCCCCTTCCAGAGCTACAGGCACAGCTACTTGCAGAACACCAAACTCCCGAACGGCATACAAGGAAATTCCCCAAACTCCCGAACGGAATACAGCATAGCACTCCAAACTCCCGAACGGAACCACACGAATAGCTGCTAGCAGACGAATAGGAAACGCACCCAATCGGCTTACACTCCTAGCAATCAGTCTCTCACAGCATACAGTGAATCCCCCCAAGAACGAGACCAAGCTCTGTGTTGAGGGTAAAGCAGTGGACAGCCAGAGCTGTGTGTTTACTGTTCTTATATACACATTAGTACCACCCACAGGGTTTTGTATAACAACCAGTAAACACGTACAATACACTCAGACACTCCCACACAAAATCCTCCCTTCTGTCTATGATCCAATTACCTTACACAATGGGTTAATGTAATTATCACAGGCAGAAGAATACACAGTTTTGCACAATGTCTTCTGTCCTGGAGACAATTGGGAAGTAATCCAATTTATCTCCAAGGGCAGAGGCAAAACATCTATAGCCACATAGTAGCAAAAGACAATAAAAGACACAAAAATATTTAACTGTGCAGCTGTTGCATAAAACATAGACATTTAACATATCCCCAGATAGCTCAGGTCTGAGTGCATTCAATTATTAGGAGAATGACACTCAGACTACACGAATACAGTTCAATTGCCATGGAGCCAAATTCTTTCACATAGTCTTTGCAGGGGAAAATTACTAGAGTTGAGCGGACACCTGGATGTTTGGGTTCGGCAGGTACGGCCGAACTTGGAAAAAAAATTTGGGTTCAGGATCCGAACTTGACCCAAGCTTGACCCCGAACCCGAACCCGAACCCCACTGAGGTCAATGGGGACCCGAACTTTTGAGCACTAAAATGGCTGTAAAAATGTAATGGAAAGATCTAGAGGGCTGCAAAAGGCAGCAAAATGTGCTTAAGAGCATGGCAAATGCTCTGCAAACAAATGTGGATAGGGAAATGAATAAAATATAAATAAAAGACCTTAAAAAAATTAAAATTAGGAATGATGTAAGAGGAAGAGGTTGAGGAGGCGGTGAATGGGTGGATGTGGCCGTGTAGGCTCACGTGGCGGTCTAGGTGGAAGTGGCCGCGAAGGAGGAATAGGTAGCCAACACAGATGTGTGTTATTTTGCATTTTTACACAGGGGTATACCCCAAAATATTGGAACATATAAAAAAAAAAAAATATGAATAAGTGCACTTGAGTACAAGGATGGATGGTTGAGGCTTTTAGAACTGTCTATTCTGCACAAGGTACAGACAAGTCCTGAGGGATCCAAGCCTGGTTAATTTTAATGAACGTGAGCTTGTCCACGTTGGCTGTGGACAGGCGGCTGCGTCTGTCTGTAATGACGCCTCTTGCCGTGCTAAATACACGTTCAGAGAGTACACTGGCTGCAGGGCAGGCCAGCACCTCCAAGGCATACAGGGCAAGCTCTGGCCATGTGGACAATTTGGAGACCGAGAAGTTAAATGGGGCAGAACCATCAGTCAGTACATGTAGTCGTGTGCACAGGTACTGTTCCACCATGTTGTTCCAATGCTGCCTCCTACTAACACGCTCCATATCAGCAGTTGGGGACGGTTGTTGCGGCGAGGTGACAAAGCTTTTCCACATGTCGGCCATGCTAACCCTGCCTTCTGAGGTGCTGGCGCCGACACAGCTGCATTGGCGACCTCTTCCTACTCCCCTGCCTTCGCCTTCCTCCTCCCCTGCCTTCGCCGTCGGGAATGCTCTCAGAAGCGCGTCTACCAGCGTGCGCCTGTAGTCGCGCATCTTCCGATCACGCTCCAGTGAGGGAATTAAGGACGGCAGATTGTCTTTGTAACAGGGATCCAGCAGGGTGGCCACCCAGTAGTCAGCACACATTAAAATGTGGGCAACTCTGCTGTCGTTGCGCAGGCACTGCAGCATGTAGTCGCTCATGTGTGCCAGGCTGCCCAGAGGTAAAGACAAGCTGTCCTCTGTGGGAGGCGTATTGTCTGCGTCCTCCGTATCCCCCCTCTTCCTCCTCCTCGTCCTGGGCCACATCTTCTTCCATCATCGCCCTAAGTGTTTTCTCAAGGAGACATAGAAGTGGTATTGTAACGCTGATAACGGTGTCATCGCCAGTGGCCATGTTGGTGGAGTACTCGAAACAGCGCGACAGGGCACACAGGTCTTGTATGGAGGCCCAGTCATTGTTGGTGAAGTGGTGCTGTTCCGCAGTGCGACTCACCCGTGCGTGCTGCAGCTGAAACTCCACTATGGCCTGCTGCTGCTGCTCGCACAGTCTCTCCAGCATGTGCAAGGTGGAGTTCCACCTGGTGGGCGGGAAAGCCGAAGTTACGCTGTAGAGCAGACAGCCGAGCGGCGGCAGGATGAGAATGCCGGAAGCACGCACAGACGGCCCGCACTTTACGCAGCAGCTCTGACATTTCGGGGTAGTTGTGAATGAATTTCTGCACCACCAAATTCAGCACATGCGCCAGGCAAGGGATGTGCGTCAAACCGGCTAGGCCCAGAGCTGCAATGAGATTTCGCCAATTATCGCACACCACCAGGTCGGGCTTAAGGCTTACTGGCAGCAACCACTCGTTGGTCTGTTGTTCTATACCCCGCCACAACTCCTGCGCAGTGTGTGGCCTGTCCCCCAAACACATCAGTTTCAGAACGGCCTGCTGACGTTTACCCCTGGCTGTGCTGAAGTTGGTGGTGAAGGTCTGTCGCTGACCGGATTAGGAGGTGGTAGGAAGGAGGAGGAAGCCGAGTAGGAAGAGGAGACAACAGGAGGCAAAGAATGATGCCCAGCGATCCTTGGCGGCAGAAGGACGTGCGCCAAACAGCTCTCCGCCTGGGGCCCAGCTGCCACTACATTTACCCAGTGTGCAGTTAGGGGGATATAGCGTCCCTGGCCGTGCTTACTGGTCCACGTATCTGTGGTTAGGTGGACCTTGCCACAGATGGTGTTGCGCAGTGCACACTTGATTTTATCCGATACTTGGTTGTGCAGGGAGGGCACGGCTCTCCTGGAAAAGTATTGGCGGCTGGGAACGACGTACTGTGGGACAGCAAGCGACATGAGCTGTTTGAAGCTGTCCGTCTCCACTAGCCTGAATGACAGCATTTTAAAGGCCAGTAGTTTAGAAATGCTGGCATTCAGGGCCAGGGATCGAGGGTGGCTAGGTGGGAATTTATGCTTTCTCTCAAAGGTTTGTGAGATGGAGAGCTGAACACTTCTGTGTGACATGATGGAGATGCTTGGTGACGGAGGTGGTGTTGTTGGTGGCACATCCTCTGTTTGCTGGGCGGCAGGTGCCAACGTTCCTCCAGAGGCGGAGGAAGAGGCCGAGGCAGCAGCAGAAGAAAGAGCAGGAGCCCTTTCTTGGTTTTGACGGTGCTTACTCCACTGCAGCCCGTGTCACACATGTAGATGCCTGGTCATGCAGGTTGTGCTAAGGTTCAGAACGTTAATGCCTCGCTTCAGGCTCTGATGGCACAGCGTGCAAACTACTCGGGTCTTGTCGTAAACACATTGTGTGAAGAAGTGCCATGCCAGGGAACTCTTTGAAGCTGCCTTTGGTGTGCTCGGCCCCTGTAGACGGTGGCCAGTAGCAGGCAAACTGTTTTGGCGATGGCTACTCTGCTTTTGCACCCTGCTCCCGCTTTTGCTATGCTCTTAGCTCGGTCTCACCACTGTCTCTTCCTCCGAACTCTGAAAGTCAGTGGCACAACCTTCATTCCATGTGGGGTCTAGGACCTCATCGTCCCCTGCATCGTCTTCCACCCAGTCTTCCTCCCTGACCTCCTTTTCGGTCTGCACACTGCAGAAAGATGCAGCAGTTGGCACCTGTGTTTCGTCATCATCAGAGACGTGCTGAGGTGGTATTCCCATGTCCTCATCAGGAAACATAAGTGGTTGTGCGTCAATGCATTCTATGTCTTCCACCCCTGGGGAAGGGCTAGGTGGATGCCCTTGGGAAATGGCCCTTCCACCCCTGGGGAAGGGCTAGGTGGATGCCCAGAAGAGTCTTCAAACAGCATAAGAGACTGCTGCATGACTTGAGGCTCACAGGTTCCCCGATATGCACGGAGGTGATGTGACAGACTGATGGGCATGGGTTTCAGGCGCCACCTGTGCGCTTTCTGCAGAAGACTGGGTGGGAGATAATGTGAACGTACTGGATCCACTGTCAGCCACCCAATTGACTAGTGCCTGTACTTGCTCAGGCCTTACCATCCTTAGAACGGCATTAGGCCCGACAAAATATCGCTGTAGATTCTGGTGGCTACTGAGACTGGAGGTAGTAGTTTCAGTAGGACGTGTAGCTGTGCAGAACGGCCACGTCCTCTCCCTGCACCAGAGGCTCCACCAACACCACTACCACGACCGCGTCCCTTATTAGATGTGCAGTATATTAGAGGGTTTTTTCACCTCAGTAAGCACAAAGCCGTATTTTTGGCCTAAAAGTGACAGTCACTTATGCATGTCTAATCCCAGATGTGCAGTATATCAGAGGTTTTTTTCACCCCAATAACCAAAAAGCCGTATTTCTGCCCTAAATGTGACACTCACTTATGCACGTCTTATCTTAGATGTGCAGTATATTAGAGGGTTTTTTCACCCCAGTAACTAAAAAGCCGTATTTCTGGCCTAAATGTGACAGTCACTTATGCACGTCTAATCCTAGATGTGCACTATATGAAAAAAAGTTTTTTTTAACCCTAGTAAGCAAAAAGATGTATTTCTGGACTTGCAGACATGCAGATAGCCTATGCTGGTGCACTATCATTGCATAAAATGGCTGCCGATTATGTATTGATATTGACAAACTGAACTAAAACAAGTTAGTTTTCAGTAGTAGTTGGCTCAGGGCAGGCTTAAAAAAATTATGCACTGCACCACAAAACACATTTGCTGTAGATTTCTGAGTAAAAAAAGCAGTTCTTGATAAGATTTCTCCCTGATCTCTCTCTCTCTCTCACAGCAGCTGCATCCTCTCCCTACACTGATCAGAGCAGAGTGACGTGCGGCGCTAAGTGACTCCAGCTTAAATAGAGGCTGGGTCACATGCTGCACTGGCCAATCACAGCCATGCCAATAGTAGGCATGGCTGTGATGGCCTTTTGGGGCAAGTAGTATGACGCTTGTTGATTGGCTGCTGTGCAGCCTTTTCAAAAAGCGCCGAACACCGAACCCAAACTTTTAGGTAAATGTTCGAGTTCGGGTGCTGAAAAATCTGAAGTTCGGTACGAACCCGAACTTTACAGTTTGGGTTCGCTCAACTCTAAAAATCACGCGTTTAAACATGGGGCCATAGTCTAAAGGAAGCAGGCGGGCAACCAGGCTTCTCCAATGCAATGTGGCGAGATTGGTCTCGTCACACTACCTATCTGACATTGGTGGTATTTCCTAGCAATATGCCACAAAGGTTCGAGGTGAGATAACCCTTTTAAGAAAAAAACATGGCCAACGTGCATCCAGCCACCCCTTGTGCATAGGACTGTCACAATTCAGCAAACATATTGTCCAGAGAGGAAAATCGGTTTTATTTGGGGCATAGGTAATTGCAGAGTGTTATTTGGTGCTTCAAATTGGAAATGATTCAATGTAGCAGACATACAACAAATGTATTCTAGGGTGGCCTGTTCAAACAGATGACTAGCGGGGGGTATCGGGAGTCGGGCCCCCTCCCATCTGATATTGATGACCTATCCTGAGGATAGGTCATCAGTATCTAAGCACTGCACAACCCCTTTAACGTTATTCTGCAGGTCAGTACAATTATGGCAATAGGAAATTGATATAGTATTTTTATGTTTTACTACTTTTGCATAATAAACACACATTATTTGCTTTTGCGACACTCCTGTATACCGTATATACATAGAGCCATAACTTTTTTTTCCCCATCAATATAGCTGTGCCAAATAATGTTAATTGTCACATCGTTACCAACAGCACCAATTATGTGTACTTCCCTCCATCTAGCCACATAGATGATTCAGTCACTATTGACCAGATCAAATAAGTGGTTAAACCGCAGTGATCACAGTTAGCACCGATCCCATAGTTGCAGTATGGGTAAGACTGTGTTATACAGCCCCTCTCTGGCATCTGATCTGTCCGACTATAGAGATCACCATAAACCTATGGGACCCTAACTTTTTTACACTTTTATGACAAATCCTGAGGATATGCGTAGGGAGTAGCTCCTAGCTATGAAGGGCATGGTGGAAGCCTCTACATGATAAAGACACTGGGTCATTTGTTACTGCATTTTACAGAAGACAGCAAGTATCTACATAAACCTCCTTAAAGAGGTTGTACAAGAATGGGGGGAGGGTTTTCCAAAACTCACCACTTGGCCGGACCTGTAAAGGGAAGATTACTCACCAGCTTCTCAACTCCTTCTTCTCCAGACCCGCAGTGCTCCGCTGGTCTCCCTTGCTGTAAACATCCAGTTGGAAATTGACGTAGCCAATGACGTAATGACAAATGGTCACATGACACAAGGGGATCTGGGCTCCCCCACGGCCATTGATTGGCAGTGTCAATGTCAAACCAGATCTTAAAGCAAGAGTGGCCGCTGAAGCATCACATGACTGGAGGAGAAGGAGCAAGCACCGGGAAGCAGATGAGTAATTTCTTCCCTTTACAGGTTTGGCAACCCCCCATTCTTGCACAACCCCTTTAATATTATGTATTATGGTAAAGTTACAACTGCAGAAATGACATAATAAATGCATCAAGCCTTATATTGTAATAGGAGGGTCTAATTACTAAAATGAATGATCAAGATACAACTTTTTTGGGTGTTTTTCCAGGTTGTTTTCTTTGGGGCGCACATTTGATTAAAACAGTGATTGATCTATTTTATTAAATATCAAAGCATGAAAAACATGTTCATTCAGTCTAATGAACATAATAAGTGGCATGCAATTCCGCTGAGCTCATTTTCCTGTCCATCATTCCCCTCTCTCGCTTCCTCTTCATCTCCCATTTGGTGGCTTCTGCCTTATTCCTTTTTTTTGTTAATGAAATACTTGAATAATTGTTTCTAATTATTGGACAGAATTAAATAATTACCCGAAGATTAACATGTCCTGCCTGAACGGGGGAGTGATTAATACGGAGTCTAATTTGTTCTATTGTTTCTGCTTTAAAAACATGGATAAGCTTGTTTAGCTAAACATTTCATGAAATCCAGTTACTACAAAACCATTATCTGATGCAATTCGCACTCATTTACATATAAATCTTTTTTTTTTACTATTGTCAATGTCGTCCTAAAGGGCTAGTAACCGAAAATAGAGAAATATGTTTTTTTTTCGATCTGCTATCCAGAGTTCCTGAGTGTCTATTAAGCCATGATATATTTTCTCCCTTCCAAAGCACAACATGGACAAAACCTAATTTCTAATTTTTCCCCTATTTCACTCACCCTCTCTCCGCCAGAACTATTGGTCACAGCCTCCATCCTTTCTCCAGTATCACAAGATCACTGGAATGGGTTGAGAGTGAGACCAAACATCAAACTTCTTTTCATCTACAGCTCAAAAATATTTCTTAATTTTGCTGTTTCCTTAAAGAATTGTCCATTTTTTTCCATATTGATGACCTATCTTCAGGATAGGTTCTCAATATCAGATCTCATCACTGACTACACACTGTCCAGCAAATTTATTTCAGAATATTGTCAAAAACATCTGATACCAGTCAACACATAATCTAGTCCTCACAAGACCTTCTTCTCTGCTCTACTCTTGATCGCTTCTCACATCATCACCTCCAAGATTTCTCCCACATATCCACCCACCAGTTTGGAACTCACTTACCCAACATATCAGACTTTATGCCACAAACCAAGTCTTCAGAAGCAACCTAAAAAAAACCTCTTTAGAGATGTTTATGCCATTTAATAACCCAGTCTCCCCTACAAGTGAATGTGCAGCTTCTACCTTCACCTCCTGTCTCTTGCCCCTTTGTTCCAAAGATAGAAAGTCCTCATGGGCAGGTCAACTTGGCGAAAACAACTATTTGCGCCTTTTGATTGAAAGAGTTAATGGCTATGCCCATGGTAGAATAAAGTAGTTAATGGGTTCATAGAAGCATGTCTGGTGCTCTCCAAGTCATGTATCAAGGCTTATTTTAAGATCTTAACATTGACTGATAGGAGAACTGCCTTAATTATGGTGACATTAGAGGCAGAGCTTATTAAGAGCTCATTTGCATCCCTTTCCTTCCAGAATTCCAGGGGAGCAAGTATGGCCTATAAGTCTCCTCATACTGATTAAGGTGCTCTCTCACGAAGGAGAGTTAGTTCCCGCCTGACCTGGTGCTCTAAAGTTCATGTCCTTAATGACAACATTCCTGGTGGTCCAGAGTATTTCAGTGGCTAAAAGGCTTCTGTCACCCCCCATTTAGCAATTTTCAGTATCGGACATTGGCTATTTGCTGATGTCAGTTGAGTCCATATATATCACTCTTACCTCTTTCTGTGCTGTAATTTCTTCTCTGAGAGACGTACGCTCGCTTGCCCGCTCCTTCCTCAGTGCGCCTGCGCCGATGACGTCTGCCTACACCCGGAAAAGAAGACTGCCGTGCATCGCTTCTTTTCTGGGTGTAGGCTGACATCATCAGCGCAGGCGCACTGAGAAAGGAGCGGGCAAGCAAGCGTCCTTCTCTCAGAGCGCCTGCGCCGAATAAGGACCGGTACGGCGCAGGTGCGGAATTTCATGGGCAGACAGGGCCAGCGGGAGGAGGAGAGCGCTCGCTGGCCCTGTCTATCAAGTGGAGGAGGGGGCGTGTTTATAGTCCAAGGATGCCGTGGCTACCAGCAAGTAACCACCCAACTTGCTGGTAGTGAAGTAATTAGAATATTATTAAAGTACGATTTTTTAAGAAATTACAGCACAGAGAGAGGTAAGAGTGATATATATGGACTCAACTGACATTAGCAAATAGCTAATGTCCGATACTGAAAATTGCTAAATGGGGGGTGACAGAAGCCCTTTAATGCCAACATCCCTAGTGGTCTAATGAATTGAAGGGTTTAATGTAGTGAATGCATTGTAACATTATTCCTGGTAATATAGGTTACTAAAGTGGATAATGCCTGCATCCCTGATACTTTTGGGTAGTGAGGTTAGGTTAAAGGAACATTCTGGTAAAAATGATACACAGTGATACCTGAGGAAATGAAATCTGATACAGGGATTACTAAAGATAAGATCACTTTGAAGCACACTACCCTATTCTGGCCATGCATTATGCTTAACACAGAGCATCAGTTTGGAGTGTTTATTTAATGCCAGCATCCCTGGTTGTCTAGGGTAGTGAAGGGCTTAAATCATATCTGATGTCCAGTGGTATATTTACCTACACTGACCATACAAAGTGTCCCCTCTAAGCTTTCTACTTCAATAGAAGGCCACACATAGACACATGTAGAATACGGAGCTGCCAACAGATAATAACACGATTGCATGTTTTGTCTCAAAGTTGTCATATCTAGTGTTGAGCGCGAATATTTGAATCACCAATTTTAATCACGAATATCGCCACTTCGAGAATTTGCAAATATTTAGAAAATAGTGCTATAAATTCATATTCACGATTATTCTAATTGCTAATTCATGGCGGCACCTAGCAACATCCCTAGCAACCAATAGGAAAGTTGCCTACCCCTTAGTGTCGATTGCAAATATTCTAATCGCGAATTTTTATTGCGAATATATTACATTGCCGATTTTCGCAATCAAGTAAATAATGAATGGAGATCACGAATTCTCAAATTTGCTAATTTATGGCCAAAAATTTTGGCCCAAAATTTGCAAAATATTGTGAATTTGAATATTGTCTATGCCGCTTATTACTAGTCATATCGAACCACACACCATGGAATATGTTGAGCCAAGAAGAAAGGTAAGGAAGTTGAGCAACGAGCAAGCATCAATGCTAGACGGAGATAGGGATGACCATGTGAAGGCGACTGTACAGTATCCTCTATGATTACAAAGAGTCATTTTGGAGAAAAAATCATACTAAGCCATAAATCGGTAAGTCAGGAGTTTGATGCTGCTGTTCCACTAGGCCGTCAGGACTCCTTACATATCTGGATGGTCAGATGATTTAGGTGGCTTTACTAGCAATATTGGACGTTCTTCATAATTTTACAATAAAGAATTCTTAATAATAACCTTAAAAAAGTGGAAATCCTATTACACCTGCCCTACTTTTATCAATAGGATCGAAATATCAGTGCTGACTCATAAGAAGTGGGCTTGAAACTCCACAAATATCAAAACCTGAGAAGAATCATTTGACCATTGGTAAGTGCAGTCACTGTTACATGGTGAAGTATATTAGTCAGTACTTGTGCTCTGCCTATGAAGAAACTCTATTTTCTATGCTTTTAGGACTATTCATACAGCACTAATTGAACCAAATGAATATTTCCCGACATCTTTTGTAAACGTAATAGAAGTATGAGGTTATTTCATTACCTACCAAATACTTCAGAAAAAGTCTTCCGCCTCTCAATCGAATTAGTTTCCGATGCATGGTAACCATATGGTCTGTCCTCCAGCTGACACCTGTACGATCAATACAAAGTTCCCGCTACAGAAATGAATTTCTTTCATATGAGCGAAATCTTTCAAACGCACAATGCTGTCGATTAGGAAGCAACACAATATCATTTCTGAAATTGCACAGAGATAAAAAGGAACCCGGAGGAACTAGATTACATTGACAGCATCTAAGTTTATTATTTTATTTTATTTTTTTATTTATTTTCTCATTAAAAGTTATAGATCTATTAGAATACGGCAATTTTTTAATGTTTGGTCCAAAAAAGAAAAGTAAAAGTTGTAATTTTATAAACCGCTGGGTAAACCGTCTTGGCTAATAAATAGGAGGACACAGAGTTTAATTCATGTATGGAAAAGACGGGAATGGCACATGTCTGACTAGAGACTCGTAAGAACGCTTTATGACTCTGCACAGCGAGCAAAAAGTAGATTTTTTTAGGCAGTGCCGGGAAAGGAAAAAAAAAAGACATAAAGTACGATGGAAATGAAAAACACAGCAACAAAGTTTTTGCCTAGTTCTGAAGATTCTCGAAGTCTGCTTGATGAAATGTAAAGGGGTTTAGATTCACCTGTTATTATTTATGGTGTCTCTGCGAGAGTAAAATATTTTTGCATTAATTCCTCCTGGATATGCAGGGTTTTCTGTTTGATGTCTCGAAATGCATAATACAAAAAAAAGGACCATAGGTAAAAAAAAAATATATTGAGCATCATAAATATGGCTGCTGTCCCTTGAGAGCAAGTCAGTGCCTATAAATTTGGGTTATGATGAAACTACAATCAGCTGGTGGTTATATCTTAGGAGAAATAGGATTCTTAAATGTGCGTAGCAAAAAGTAACAGTCGAGGAGGAGGCCGATACGTGTGGAGCGATAGAAAAAGAGGAGGCAAAGTTAAAACAAATAACACAACATAAACAATATGTCACGCTATCAAAGTAGATTTTACTTGGTATAAATTTTGAGAAGCAAAAAACTTGGTGACTGGAAAGAGAAAAACTGTAATAGATGATATGAGGCGAAACTTGGGAATAATAAAAGTGAAAGAGTAGCCACCCTTCTGACTGAGCATTAAAGGGAATATTCAGTTTGGGTCTTTTTTATGTTAAAAATGTTTTTAGATCATTTTTGATGATGGTTATTTCAATATGTCTGTGAGGATTCTCATTCATCGAGATCATGGTATATCAGTAGTAATAAGTCACAGCAACTGGACTTATCTAGCTGTATTTTCTGTTATTTAAAATTTTCCATTTCACTATCTATACTTAAAAATCTAAAATTCAGAGGTTTTGCAATGGTATGGATCACTTTTTTCAGCATTCATCTCATTACCACCACAGACAGGATTACAATGACAGGAAACACCTATATTTAGATAATACAGGATCCAGCATACATAATAGGTAATATTACAGCTTATCCAATCTCTGCACAAGTCACAGAGCATGCCTAGAACGTTCTCCCATGGAAGTCAATGTGTCACCATCAGACATCTGAGAAGCTCTGACAGATGCCTTTCAGAACCTCCTCCTTGAGGTTCCTTTGTTTTGCTTTCATTTTCTCATCTCGTTAGCCTCTCTCAGCTGTCATGTAGTTGCACTGATTGCATCCCTTTAAATCCCTCCCCATAGTGCATCACTTTGCGGTTTATATTCCTTCCTGGAGTGTGTGCATGCTGTTCCTTCTTCGGAGTTTTGTTCATTCATTTGTGTTTTTCTGTTTGCTGGATCCCAGGTGACCCTGACTCCCTCCGTATCTAGTGTAGGGAGCCGGTGGTCGTGTCCCCTCACTATTATAGGGTGTTCAGGTGTTATAGAGTCGAGGTACGAGGATATGCGATCATCTACCATTGGGATTTTCGCATAGGCTGAGCAGTCAGGGAGAGAGCCAGGTCTGATGCAGGGCTCTCCCTTTTTGTTCCTTAGTTATGGATCCAGTCAGTCGTATATTCATTTTGTGTTTTCTAGTTTCCTGCACACCTTCCGTGACACAATGAGTCCCGTCCAGAAAGAAAATAATAAATTACAGGAAATTAATGGAGTAAAGCAATGCAAGCATGATAGGATAAAGAGGCAATTAATTAATTAAATATTTGAAGGAATAATAAGAAAACAATGAATGGATGATAGAGGATGATAGAAAAAATAATAAATAAAGTAATGAAAGAGAAAAAGAATGAATGAGTGACCGGAGAAGAAACGAGTGAATGAATTGTATGAAAATTAAAGGGGTTATCTGGGTATCAATTTGTCCCTTTCCCTGTGCTTCCTCTGCCCGACCCTGCAACTTACTAATGCACTTGCACTACTTTTTCTGTTTCACTTCGGAGATCGGGAGAGTAATCACAGGGGTCGATTGGCCATAAACCTTACAGGGAAATTTCCCGGTGGACCGATGCCCGAGGGCCACCCAAGCGCTCCTCTCCACCACAGGCAGGGTTCATAATGAGCTCTTAGCAGCAATTAACTCTTTGAGAATAAGGTACTCATGTATCTAGCCAGTGACCACACATGCTCTGTGGCCCACATCTCACCTCTTAAGCCTACAGCTCCATATCTTAATCAGAGAGAACTGGAGGAGGCGGACAGAAAATAGGAGCTATTGATGGCCACCACAGAGGGACAGCTTTTGGGACAATACACTGTGCTGTTCTGCGCTATATAGTTCTGATGGGACAGCATTTTGCACTATAGTATTGCTGACCTGGCCTATTTGTGCTGCCCTACCTTCTGTCAATTTGGACCCCCCTACAACATGGGGCCCCTCTTAGGATTTTTTTTCCATGGACACTTTAAGTTCCCAGTCCGCCCCAGCTGGAGACTGTATTTCCTCATGACCAGGCCTCCCATGACCCCCTGTGTTAGAATCTCCACCCGAATGGCCGTGATGTCAGACCCTTGTGATCTTGGAATGGGTTGGTCAACTCTCCGAATCTGCAGGCAGCGTAAGTGAAGCCCACTGCTTGTCATATCAAAGCTGAGTGTGAGGAAACATTAGTTGGAGACATCTACAAGACGATGGAGGGTGTAGTGGGGGGGGGGGGAGTATTTGGCCTAGGGAAGGGTGTAGTAGACCTTTACATTTCTGGCAGATCTTGCAGCAAACAGAAATATGGGAAGTGTTGTGGCTGGATCTCCTCTACGCCCACAACCTGGAAGTTCAGGTCGTAAACAAGGGTGCACAGCGTAAGCGTGAAGATTGAAAAGATGACAAGTACACTCTTAGGCTAGGTCTACATGACGACATTTGTCGCGCAACATTTTGTCGCACCAATGTTGAGCGACAATTTTTATAATGATAGTCTATGGTGTCGCGCTGCAACTGCGATGCGACAGTCACAAAAAATCCATTTGAGATGGATTTTTCTGCGACTGTGGTGTCGCAGTGGTAGCATGTCGCATTGCGACAGCATAGACTACCATTATAAAAATTGTTGCGCAACATTGGTGCAACAAAATGTTGCACGACAAATGATGCAGTGTACTTGTGCCCTATCTGTCGCGCGACTTGTTGTCACGTGACACATGTCGTCGTGTAGATCTAGCCTTATGCTGTGTAGGAGACTAGACGAGGTTTACACAATTAAATGACATTTTATAGGATCGTGCACAACCCCATTAATGGGTGAATTACTGAATGCTAGCGAATGGTTGAGTGAATGAATGAAGTGTAGGAAAATAATGAAAGAACTGCATTGCAGGCAACAAAATAAATTATCCCTGTACATTTTCAATTGCAGACTTTTGAATAACCTGATTACGACATTATGAGTCGGGTCTGGTGCTCTTCGTCTGAAAACTTTAGAGACTTGAATGGTTGTTGACGAGGATCTATAACAATTCCGACAGCTACCGTGAATGTAAACTGTAGTAAAACAATCGAAGGACGACACAAAGACAACATCACATAATGGAGGGAATAGGAAGCAAACGGGACGCTTCATCCACGGAGGCTCTTCATCACGTAAACATAATTAAGACTTCATCTTTTTTTTTGTTGGGAGAATTGTATTTAAATTGCTGAAACAATTGAAGCTCAACTTCTACAAGAATTTTCCACCGCCATAAGAATAGATTCATGATCCCGATACTGCAGAGAGAATGTTCCTTCATAATGGGCTTTCAGCTTTGTTTAAATGGATAGTTCACTTAATGCTAGATGCACGGGCTCTGAATACCATTCACTTAAATTGTAATTTCAGTACAAAAGGCAGAAGAAAACGGCATTTATTATACAAAGAACGGCATTTATAATAAGTAGGAAACAATGGTGAACTCCAGGGGAAAAAAAACATCATTCTGCAGCTACTCCATTCTCAGACAATACCGCTTCTTTATCTGACTTGGCTCTTTTATTTCTTATGATCGTTATGATATAGATGTCCTGTGCTGTTGTATATAGAGAAACAATGACATTGAAGCCAATCACACGGATCAAAACATTTCTAACTGTAGTTGTCCGCATTGACCGATTATTCCGAAATACATATCCACCGTTATTTGCATTGTAAAATGTGTTGCATCTGCAGATGTCTGTTACAGAATATTTCCAAATTTACAAAAATCTTTTTTTTTTTTATTCTCATCCAAGCAGGTACCAGTAGTGTGACCATAACAGAAAGTGTCTGTCACAGGATCTTCATAAGTGATTGGCATTAGACTCTCGAAAACGGCCACCTATAACTGTGCCAGCACCTTCAGACACCGCGGGGGTACGCAGCTGCTGGAAGGATGGAAAGGTGAGTATACTCCCCACACAGCGCTCACTGCCCTATGCAGAGGCTCAGCTGCCTCCAATGATTGCATTACATATAAGCCACAGCATGTAGAATGCATGACTGGATATTAACGCTGGACCACCTATGATAATTAGGGCAGCGTCCTACTACAAGGCATCAGTACACTTCAAAAATGGGGTTCAGGCGCATTTGTACCAATACGCTGCAGTAAGGACCAAACTATTGTAGTAGCCCAGAGCCTTCTGTGACCAGTATAGGTACAGGAGGGAGGTGTTATCAGTGATTGATAGCATTGTGTGTATAACTGTGCATAGAGAGATGGCTGTCAGTCACTGATGCCTCCCTCCTGAACCAATTGCCGTTCACAGGGCTGCAGATGTAAATGTAAAAATTCCAAGTTTTACTGAATCCACATATATATACATTAATCCGGACAGCTTCTTCTGTTCTATAACTCAGTGCTTTCAGATTGCATTGCATTTTTGGCGTCCTCTTTAAGGGTCAGGTCTCAATCGTCCATTTAAGTTTATTCAGTTTCCACATGGTTGCAATTAGAATTTTTTTTGCGATCAGTACACCAGTAGAAAGGATAGGGTAACAATTTACTTGGCAATATTAAGGGACAGGCCTCAATCATCAATTTACATATCTTTGTTTCCACATTGTTGGAGAGGAATAATATATTTTTGGAGACTTTTTCCATTTAATACATGATTACTTACTGCATTAATACACAAGGTATAGCAACAATCTACCTGTGATTGATAACATGAAATTGAGCGTGAGGCCTGGCCCTTAACCATCCGTTAACATTCATTTATTTCTCCACACAGTTGCAATAAAAAATTTTTTTTTGCAGGAGCTTCAATTTAATAAAGCAGCATATATACATGTTTGCTACACCAATACACAGGGTAGCGCATAACATCTGAGAAGCCCAAAAGGTCCAGGCTACAGAAGGGTTCAAAATGAAAGAAAAGTGCAGCGTCCCACTACGTGTGTGTGGGCACTGCTTAAAAGCACTTTTTGATCTTAATAATGTATTAGATTGTAATGTATGATTTTGTACTATTGTATCTGCAAAATCCCTGTTACCAGGCAGATTAGGTGTAATTTATACATCCCACCACTAGATGGGGATATAGTTCAGGTCTTATATATACCTAGTTCAGACCTAGTTAGTCTGAGGACAGTTGAGGACAGATTCAGGTTCAGTGGGGACAGAGACAGGTCGGTGTGGAGATCAGTGATTAGAAGGCTGATGCTGAGAGAGTGAAAAGGTGCAGATCTAGCACTTCAGCTCTGAGGAAAAGTTTTAGTCCAGCAAGGGACAAGAGGACAGACTTATATACATCCAAAGGATAAAAGCCGCAAACCAGGTATAAGGGACCTTTGGGTTGCATCTTACCACTGTCTACCTCTTTATTACTACTAATGGTTGTACCACCATTAACGGTACTGGCGTCACGACAAAAACCTTCAAGGGACTCAGCCGCAACAAGCACCCTAAGCACCCCTAACATCAAGGGCACCTCAACCACCATCTTGGCTGATGCTTCCTACCACAAAGCGTGCCCCGGAGGATTTCGTGCTGTCCACCTCAACACCGTGCTGCCAGCCCAGGGAGGCTTTCTGCTAACCGTGAGTAAACTGATGAACTGTGTGTTATTATTTGGCCCCCGTGGCTGGCTGCATAACTTTTCTTGGCGTCACGAACAGGATATTAACCCTTGCGCCATATTTGAGAGACTGTCACATGTGAATAAGCCCCTTTATTTGATTGAGAGACTTTTGCTTATTGTGCGCTGTTTTGGGCTACAGAACCGTTTAAACTGCTTGAAAAGTATATGGAGGGGCTATACTAGTCCCCAGCATCAAAATCACAGTGTTAAAAGTGATAAAATCCAACATTTGTGTGTCACAAATGCTTGCTGTCAGTGAATAGACTGTTCCTATGCAATTAAAATGGCCGCCGGAGCTCTTGTTTAAAAATAATACTGTGCCATCACTGTGTACAAGTTGGCGACACCCCCTGAAGTGCGGGAAAATATTGTGCTGCCCACTTATGCAAAATTGTCTGGTCAAAACCCATCCTACTTTTACTGAGTGGTTTCTAAAAGGTCAGCCCTGTATGCAAACGTAGCACCGCCTTCTGTGCCCTATGAAGAGTCCTACTATCGAAACAAAATGGGTGGAACTATGTGTGGCCTATCAATGTGCCTACCTGTTAAATGTTGGGAGAAAAGTGCTGATGCCTATGAACATTTTTATATCCAAAAGACTACTCCAGTCACCAAACAACCAAACCCAATTGAAGTACTGACCGGTATTGTGCCGAAAGTCCGAATTGCTGAGATGGCCCCCCGTGTGGTGGATAGTGGTTGTGCCGCTCCTGTCATTCAAATTGACCTGGGAGGCGGGCCTAGGACTTGGGAAGAGCGTGACGTGCGTGCGCACATTAGAAGCAGAGACAGTGATTGCTGCAGAGGGAGAGAAGTAAAGTGCCGGAGCAGCATGGCCAAAAAACAAGAGCGCTCTGCACCTGAAAACGAATCGGGACGGAACCCGGTCACCGCTCCGACTTGGACCCCCATAGATATGACTCCGGAGCTGCAGGTTCGTGTGCAGGAGTTGTGGGACCGTCACTGGAGGGAGCGTAGTGGAGACCGCAGCCCTGAGTCTCCAAAGGATAGTGCAGATCAGCATGCACCCGCGACGCCGCGACCCCAGCAACCAAAAGTAACCGAAAGGTCCGGTCAGTCTGAAGATGTTCCCACCATAGCGTGGCCCACTATGGAACATACCGCGCTTTGGGCAAAACTGTCTGCCGAGATCAAGTCTGCTAGACTTCCGCGCAATCATGCCTGCAAACATTATAACGAGGGACTAACCTGCAAACTGTTGGAGGCACCGGTAAAGGATTTCCCGGTAACAGTACGCAAACTGGGCCGTGTGCTGGATTTTTGCAAGCAGCAGGGATTTGGATTCATCCGCGATTTGTCAACAGATCGTGAGTACTATGTGAACTGCCGATACTTAAAAAGAAAATAACTTCCCCCTTGGCTACATAGCTTATATATTGGAGAAGTGGTCGAGTTCACCCCTGCTGAGGGTACACGTGGACCCTATGCCACTGCAGTCCGCAGGCCAGGACAACCTACAGAGCCCCAGGAGCCCCAGGAGTCTGAAGAAGAGTCAGAAAAGAGACTTCCTACCGCCCCCGTGCAGCCTGATGCCAAGTATATACCACCCAGTACTACACAGAACCAATACGCCACTGGTTTTGCAGGAACCAACATTCTTTGGCAACCTGCCATTGTCACCAGAGATCCTGACACCAAACCTAAACCCCAAAGAGAAAGGGTTAGGAGAAAAAGGCCCGAACCACAAAACCTCACTACTGCTACAGAGGACTGTACTATGTTATTGCAACAACTAGCTGTACAGCAATAGCAAGGATTCGCCATCCCGCACTATGGAGAGGAACCAGCTGGTCCCTTAATACAGAAAAAGTCATCCGAAAGTTCAAATCCTGTGGCCAGGAGTGACCCTACTGTTGGGCTGGCTTCTGTAGAGAAAAGAGAACTGCCCCCTATCTTTGAAAAGGTGAAGCAGGAACTTGGTTTGCTATCTACACCGAAACAGAGAGTGATGGAGGGACTACCAGAAGGATCATCCCCTGATTCTTGGGATTCTGGAAGCCCAATTCCGACAGACATGTCTTCCTGTTCGGATCCCTACAACTAAGTAGGCCGTTCAATAATCACTAATATGGAGCAGGAGCTGCCATTGTTTGAGAGGACTTCTCTTCTTTTTATTTTTAAGCCCCCCTTTATGTTCTTTTTGCAAGGACTCTGTCCAGGACTCCACCTAATCCAGAAAGTGTTGCACTATAAATATGTGTTTCACCATGTTTAACCCTCTTTTTACCCCATTTTCAGGTTATCAAGGGACTTTGTTAACGCAACGTTTAAAGTAAAATACCCAGAAAGACGTTTCTGTGCTTAACCGTTCTACAACAAAATTTTTGCACTTTAAAATATCTTTATACATATTTTATACCCCATTTTAGGTATGGACTTTACTGCCCTTATGTGAGATCATTGTATAATAACCATTTTGGCCGTAACACATCTACCATAAAGAGAAAATGTATGTGATATATTTTATATATTTGCCTAGAATGTATTTTTGTGCATAACCCTTGTAGGAGAGTACCTGGGGTGGTAGTAGACGGAAGGTACGTGCCACCGGGGGTCCTGGCCCCGGTGGAGTAAGAGCCAGAAAAGTGCATTTTGCAGCGGTTATGCTGTTAACACAGCGGATCCGGGCCGGCTCTTATTGGGAGCAGGCAGATATGCGGGCGGGTGCCTGTCTCCCCACGGTCCAGGCCAGGTTTTGCAGGGAAGGGTTAAAACCTGACCAGCAACAAGGGTGTGGGGTGCAATGTGAAGCGTCTGTGTTCTCTGGCTGAGAGAGTGAAAGTGGAGGTGAGCTGGGCTGTGTGCTGAGGCCTGTGGAGGACTGTGCAGGATCCTGCAGCTGAAACCAGGAGGGATCCGTGTCCTGTGGCTAGAAGCAAGACCCATGGACTTACTTCACCAAGGAGAAAAAGGTGACATTACTCCTGGCTTTCAATAGACTTGGCTTTATGTGACTGAAACAGGCCTCAAGTAGCTGCAGCAGGGACTTGCTGTGTTTGAACTATTATTTTGCTGTTGTGTGTGACCACCCTCCCTATGAACTGCACCGTCTTTCACAAATATGCACCGTGTGAATAAACAAAGCATCGTGTTTTACACCAAGACCATTCTGTGTTGCCTCTATACTGCACTCGCTACCACTGCCTACCAGAGCGGATCCCCACACCCTTTATTCACAAGAGGTTATTGAAGAGTCATGATAATGCATTGCAATGTCTATATTCACATGTGCATATTTGGAGGTGTGTATTTGGTGTATTTCAGGACACGGCTAAGAGATCCACAGCTTCAGACAATGCCAACGTTGAGGGCGACTTACATTTTACCATGGGGGCATGCAGCGTCCCACTACGTGTGTGTGGGCACTGCTTAAAAGCACTTTTTGATCTGAATAATATATTAGGTTGTAATGTATGATTTTGTACTATTGTATCTGCAGAATCCCTGTTACCAGGCAGATTAGGTGTAATTTATACATCCAACCACTAGATGGGGATATAGTTCAGGTCATATATATATATATATATATATATATATATATATATATATACCTAGTTCAGACCTAGCTAGTCTGAAGACAGTTGAGGACAGGTTCAGGTTCAGTGGGGACAGAGACAGGTCGGTGTGGAGATCAGTGATTAGAAGGCTGATGCTGAGATAGTGAAAAGGTGCAGATCTAGCACTTCAGCTCTGAGGAAAAGTTTTAGTCCAGCAAGGGACAAAAGGACAGACATATACATCCAAAGGATAAAAGCAGCTAACCTTATGCCTGGTTTGCTGCTTTTATCCTTTGGATGTATATAAGTCTGTCCTTTTGTCCCTTGCTGGACTAAAACTTTTCCTCAGAGCTGAAGTGCTAGATCTGCACCTTTTCACTATCTCAGCATCAGCCTTCTAATCACTGATCTCCACACCGACCTGTCTCTGTCCCCACTGAACCTGAACCTGTCCTCAACTGTCCTCAGACTAGCTAGGTCTGAACTAGGTATATATATATATATATATATATAAGACCTGAACTATATCCCCATCTAGTGGTGGGATGTATAAATTGCCTGGGATATTCCGGTGAAGGATACCATAGCCTCCGGCAACCTCACCGAAAATTGCACTGATATTGAAAATAACCCACTGCTCCAAGTAAAACCTGACAAGCCTAGAAACAGTGGATTTGCAGAATCAACTCTGTACCATCAAGAAACTGCATTTTTGTACTGCTGCAACCAAAGACATCAAAAGTAAAAGTTGTGAGTTGCATCTTACCACTGTCTACCTCTTTATTACTACTAATGGTTGTACCACCATTGACGGTACTGGCGTCACGACAAAAAACATCAAGGGCCTCAGCCGCAACAAGCACCCTAAGCACCCCTAACATCAAGGGCACCTCAACCACCATCTTGGCTGATGCTTCCTACCACAGAGCGTGCCCCGGAGGATTTCGTGCTGTCCACCTCAACACTGTGCTGCCAGCCCAGGGAAGCTTTCTGCTAACCGTGAGTAAACTGATGAACTGTGTTATTATTTGGCCCCTCATCGGTCCACCGTGCACCTCACGTGTTGCCCCTGCGACTGGCTGGCTGCATAACCAAAGACCTAGAGCCAGAATGTAAGTACTAGTGCAGCGCTCCAGCCACCGGAGGATAACTTGTGAGGTGACGGTGTACCGAGGAATATTAACAGTTAGTTCTTTACTCACAGTTTTCATGCTCCCTGGGCCGGGCTGCAGTAAAGGGAAGAGCAGCACCAAATTCTCTGGGGCACACTCTTCTACAGGGGACACCAGCCAGGTGGTGATTGAGGTGCCCTTGATGGTGATTGGATTTCTGGGTGCTTGTACGACTGGGCCCCTGAATTAGGTAATATCACGACGCCAGCACCTTGGTGGTGCAAAATTATGAGAGTGGTTGCAGTATGGTAGTGGAAGAATGAGACAGGGTTCAAATCCAACTCAGAACTTTACTATATGCAGGGTACAGCAATTTACATCCATATATAAACAGTCTCTCATGTATATGGAGCTTGAATACTGTAAATCCCTTATAACAGGCTTTGTGTAGTCCTGTATCAGGCTCAAGTCATGCTAGAGTATGAAAGGTATCTTCTCACTGGTACTTAGCTCTTTGCCTTGTTCTAATCTCAGTAATGGTGGTTTAGGTCCTTATCGTCTACACCCAAGTGCTACAACAGATGGCTTGTCTGTCTTTGAAGTAACGGTGAGGCTGCCGGAAGCTAATAACCCTTCACCTTGCTACAAAGGTGCCTAAAGCTTAGTATAATGGCTATTGTCCTTCCTTTGTCTTTTACATAGAAATGATAACGTCACCTGTGACTCCAGAAGAGTAGACGGTAGAAGAAGGTCCCACCTCTGCCTGTTTCTTGGCTTGACAACTGAGACAACGAATTGGCTCCTCTGGGCCGTGGAGCCCAAGAGAGAGCTGAGAGGAGAGAGTCAGGGATTTTACTGCTAAGTCACAGAAATATGCAAATAACATGAATATGGCAAACTTTGCAGTGCCCCCGTACACGAGTAGGACGCTGTACTAGCAGCACCAACTATCTGGCTAGAAGTAGTTGTAGTAGGCTGCAGTTATCCCTCCTGACTTTGGAAAGGCGCAACATTATAGTTGAGGAGAAAGAGGATGAAATTGTAGATTGGATGGCTCACTCCTCCTCGCAGTCGCAACAGGATGACGTAGAGTACGACACCATGCCCATTTAAGTCTTCAATGTCCCTTCCTAAAGGGGCACCTTCGTTTTTCAAAGTGGCAAGAAAACCCCACCACACCCTACAGCAGATAGTCAAGAATGTCTCCCTGTTGTTGACTTTTGTGAGAGAAATCAGTGTTTGTACTTCCCTGAGGAGGAAGTGGAGGAGGAGGCTGCAGACCCCCAGCCATAGCCGTATTGGTGGTGGTAGTAGTGTCCCCTGTACCCACGTTATTGGTGTTGAGGGAAGCAATATTGGCCGTCAGGGAAGAGCAGAAGAGGTGGGCCAAAGAACCCACCATGATATCCCAGTCTGATAGAAGCAAAAGGGGACAATGACAACTGTGTGCTGGACAGGACCTGGCAGCTGGGTTAGGGTGCTGGGGAGGAGGCAACATCAGAGGAGGAGGTTGTTGGCGACAGCCATAAAGAGCAGATGCCACATACATCCAAAAGAACAGCCAGGGTCGCGTCTGCTCCAGGACCTGGTGATGCTGCTGATGGTGTGGGTGGGTTAAGTATCTCCTGTCTGGACATTTTTCTCCATGCTGCTGGAATACAAAAGTATTGCCTTATGCAAGCTGTGCAAGAACAAAATAAGACGTAGGCAAGCAAACACAAACGTAGGCACCACAGCTTTATTGAACCACATGACATGGTAACACTGACATGGAAAAGGATCTGGGAATTTTAATAAACAGCAAACTAAGCTGCAAAAACCAGTGTCAGGCAGCTGCTGCCAAGGCCAATAAGATAATGGGTTGCATCAGAAGGGGCCTAGATGTCCATGATATGAACATAGTCCTACCACTTTACAAATCGCTAGTCAGACCGCACATGGAGTACTGTGTACAGTTCTGGGCTCCTGTGAACAAGGCAGACATAGCAGAGCTGGAGAAGGTCCAGAGGAGGGCAACTAAAGAAATAACTTGAATGGGGCAACTACAGTACCCTGAAAGATTATCAAAATTAGGATTATTCACTTTAGAAAAAAGACGACTGAGGGGAGATCGAATTACTATGTATAAATATATCAGGGGTCAGTACAGAGATCTATCCCATCATCTATTTATCCCCAGGACTGTAACGAGGGGACATCCTCTGCATCTGGAGGAAAGAAGGTTTGTACACAAACATAGAAGAGGATTCTTTACGGTAAGAGCAGTGAGACTATGGAACTCTCTACCGGAGGAGGTGGTGATGGTGAGTACAATAAAGGAATTCAAGGGGGGCCTGGATGTATTTCTGGAGCTTAATAAAATCACAGGCTATAGCTACTAGAGAGGGGTCGTTGATCCAGGGAGTTATTCTGATTGCCTGATTGGAGTTGGGAAGGATTTGTTAATTCCCCTGAAGTGGGGAAAATTGGCTTCTACCTCACAGGGTTTTTTTTTTTTTTGCCTTCCTCTGGATCAAATTGCAGGATGACAGGTCGAACTGGATGGACAAATGTCTTTTTTCGGCCTTATGTACTATGTTACCATGAAGCAGCTGGCGCAAGGGGGACGTGAAGAAGGAGGGATCTCCTGCTGCGGTAGTTGGCTGGTTGCACAGAGCTAGAGGCAGCCCAGCTTGGCTTAGCTCTGGCACGTTTTGTGCCTAACCCACCTACAGTGTCTCCAAGCAGATGACGCCCTGGCTGTTCTTTGGGAGGCATATGGCCTCTGCTCTTTATTGCTGCCGCTGCCACCATCACCCTCCTCTGATGATGTTGCCTCTTCCTCAGCCCCCCAATCAGGCTCCCAGGTCCTGTCCAGCACAATCCTTATTAGAGTCCTCACCCTCCCTACAGCTTCTATCAGACTGTGAGATATCATGGTGGCTTCTTTTGCCCACCTCCCCTGCTCTACATTTACCCCGACTGACACTGTTGCTGCCCCCAACGCCCCAATACCATGGCTAAGGGTTCCACTACTACCTCCACCAACACAGATATGCCTGGGGTCTTCAGATTCCTCCTCAACCTCTTCTTCTTTTCAATTCTAGCCTTCCCTTCACTGGGCTGGCAGTAGAATACATGCTTGATTGTGATCTCTGACTCTCCCTGACTCCCTAAGATCATTTTTCTGGCAGACACTGTAACTCCCCACAGCCCTCATTCACAGCCCAACAGAGAATGTCCGTCTGCTCATTCTGCTCCCGGCCTGTTGCAGCACTGATTCGCTCATCCGGGCTGTCTGTCAGCCTGGGAGCCAATCAAGGCACGTGCTCCCCCCACTTCCTCTCAGCGTCATGTGAGAGCCCTTCTTCTTCCTCCCTCGTGCTTTTTTCCCACCAATGTGTGCATTAAAATGGTGTTACACGCCGTTTTACTGGATTCATCTGAAAACAGAAAAACATCAAAACAGAAAAAGTTCAATATTTTGTAAAGTTCGTAATGAACCCAGTTCACTTTTTAAGCAGCATCATCAACCCTGCAAGACAATAGGCCTGGTTTAATAGGGTTGATCATTCTGACAGAGGCTTTTTCAAGAGATTGTCTAGAATTAGTAAAAATGTTTTGTTTACTTTTTTACTTTTTTTGTTGAAATTTAAGTCAATAGAGCTGCTTGCAATATCAGACACAATCCATGGACAAGCTGATTCTGGGGAAAAATTCAACCCTTATTCCATATTCTAAGCAACCCCTTTAAATACACATGATGTATCCGGTACAGCTGGAGACTTCCACTCAGCTATGAATTTCATAGGCAACAACATTCAGCAGAAAGCAGCCCGCTTGTTTTCCAGCAACTACTGATGTCAATGAAGCCATGTATTATGGGAAACACTACTAACTGATCCAGTCACTGTGCCAGCGCCCCCTACTGTGCATAGGTGACAAGTGCATTCATTTCCTCGCCATGCTCGGGTCCATTACCTGCAGTTTATTGCAGGGGATGCAGCCTTTCTTGGAAGTGTGTCTACCAGCACATCTGCTCCGCTACACTCAACCGAAAACACATTTTAATTTTATGAATCAGCACTGAACTCACAATTGTCAAATTCAGCTAGTTTATGATATTTGGTTTCAATGCTCCATTTCCTTCCTCTTTTCTTTAAAACAATATTATCCGTCTTTGTTTTGCCTCCTGCAACTCCTGACGCTCTAATCCTTCTCCATCTGAGCCTCCTGCTGTTAGAAACAGATTGCTTGTATTTCTTGCCACGTAATCTCCATCTGTTTTAGAGATTACATGAAAACATTTCCACAGTTTGGGGCTTTAGTGGCCGTACTGGTCTGCTAGAAATATTGAATTATCATATTGGGGTGAGGTCGCCCCCATCCTCTACTCGTTCAATAGTTATCCAGATTCTTTACAAACCTCATGTATATTCAATAATGACTGTGTGGGGTCTCACCTCTAGGACTTGCTCCTGTCTCCAAGATGGAGCCACATCACGCCCGAGAGAGAAGACTGCACATGCTCAGATCTCTACATTCGCTTCCGAAAATTGTTGAGTCGGCTCGTTTCGGAATCGCCAGTTGATGTGAATGGAAATTGCTGAGCAATAGTGTTGAGCAAATCAAACTCCTTTTGATCTAAATTTCAGGGAAAATTCCATTTACAGCAAAGCTGAATTTCCTCGTGCTTCGTGGCAGCGAATGGATTTGCCCTGAATGGTGGTAAAAATAAAAACTTACCTCCACCGTTTGAACGTGAAAAGCCATCTGATTGAAGATCTCGGATGCAATCTTGTGCGCGATGACGTCACCATGCTGGCCAACTTGATGACGCTGCGCGAGATTTCACTCTAGATCTTCAATCAATATGGCAGCAGCCGGCCCTTTGTGATCAAATGGATTAGAGTAAGTATGATTTTATTAATTTAATTTTTTTAAAATTTATTTTACACTGTGTAATTACTGTCAGATGCCGCGATCACCGATGAACGTGGCATCTGAGGGGTACAATGACGGGGGCGGCGCAATCACTGCTCCATGTCATTGCACCTACTACTTACAAAGAAATGCGCTTCATGACTAAATAGTTTGGCACAAAGCAAATTGTTTTATAAAACTTGGCGAAGCAGCCAATTGAATTTTTTTATACTTTGTTCATCATAACTGAGCAAGTGCAGCCACCTCTCCATTCTTGGTCCCACTCTGGAGATAGCAGATGGTCCCAAAGGTGGGGACCCACAGCTTTTGGACATGGCCATACTAATGAATGAAAAGTCTGCTTTCATCCACAATGATGGAGCCCAACCCACCCCAATGTTGTACTTACCTATTTAGAGGTCCACCCACTGTGGTAGTCCACTCCAGGAGCCTGCCTCTACACTCAGGTCCTACGCCC